>NC_056733.1:536647906-536810406 GCF_019279795.1 Protopterus annectens
CTGCACAGGGGTTAAGAATGAGTTTTCCCTTGATTGTTTATCTCTTGTATGGGATGTCATCTGTCTAAATCTTCAGTGCTTTGAAAGGCTTTCATCACTAGAAACACAGCCAGTAACACTTTCTGGTTTATGTGAAGTTTCCTTTGCTCTGGGGTCCAGATACCCTGCACCTTCAAAGTCCTAAGTGTGCACCCCAGGTTATGTCTAAACTGTCTGTGGTGACTGTCTTGCCTGTCTCTAGTAGAGGGAAGGTTGTCCTTGGATTCTTCATGATCTTGTTTTTCCACCAAATTACCTCCTTTTTTAAGCAGGGAAGAAGAGGCACCAGTGATTCCAGTGGTTGAGTGTGTTTGTAAGTGTTTTTAGGAACCACTGGAGGTTCTTCATGCACAGTTTTGCAAGGAGAATCATTAGACTGCAGGATGTCATGTATTCCAAGACCCTTAGATATTCCCTTGTGGAGCTTGTCCTTTTTTGGCAGCAGGCTGTGCATACAGTTTGTCAGAAAAGAAACCATAGCACAGGGTAGGAAGGCCTTTTGCTGTACTAAATCTATCACTGTGTCCAACGGAATTCATATCAGAAGCTGAAGTTGGTACTTGCAGAGGTTGAGAGTGAGAACGACCTTCTGAAAGCAATCTTTGGTAACCTGCAAGGCTGTTTTGAAGTTTCAGGAAGGATTTTTCCTAGATGAAGCAATTGTACAGGGAAGGGTAGATGTGTACCCCTAATTATCTGAAATGGGCTACAACTAGAGCTAGACATTTGGTGAAGACTCTGGGAGCAGTGGCTAAACCAAATGGTAAAACACAGAATTGGTACTGTAAACCTGCTGTCACAAACCAGAGGTATCTCCCGTGCCCCTTGCAATACGAATGTGCAGATAGGCATCCTTCAGATCTAGAGTAACCATGTAGGCTCTTCGAAAGATCATAGGCAACAGTTTCTGAAAGGTAAACAATTTAAATTTGGGAATATGTAGGAACTTGTTTAACTCTGCCAGTTTGAGAAATGAAAACTGTAGGACACTAAATGACTGGAAGAAATGTCTTTATCTTGTAATTACCCACATCTATGCTGAACAAGTGCCAAATATCTCAGTTCCTCCTTTATATGACAATTTTTTTCAATCTTTTAGACAAGTCTATTCCTACTGAAGTAGGATAATAGGTTCATAGGTGTTTACCAGGCTAACAATCACAAGGGTCTTTTTAAGTCTAGCCATGCATCCCAAATTTCTGACAAGTTCTGGTACCCTTGAAAAGTGTAAGCAGGGGCTTGAGAGATGAAACATTTGCAAGCAGGGGCCTAGGAGATGAACAATTTACAAGCTGCCTGTGTCCATTAGAGACATAGGTGCCAAATCAGGGATGAATTTCCTGTTCCCCATTTGGTTGTCCAAGTTACACTTGAATTGAGTAAGGGAGAAACTCTGCTTCACATGGATGGAGAGTAAGGGAGGAACTCTGCTTCACATGGATGGAGAGCCTGTTCCAGAGACTGGTTAGTCTCTGGGATACGTACCTGTCTCTCCAGCAGGTCCTATTTACATCACAAGCAGGGGTTTATGTCTTTAGAACATGTTATTCTGGTACTGTTTTATGAATACACAAGAGGTCCATCAGAGGGAGGTCTGACAATGACCTGCATTCAGGCATAGATCTCCCCAAAACAGCCTGTAGCAGACAGAGCACGGAGGTAGAGCCTTGGGGTGATCTGCACAGGACTTGTTACTTACATCCTGTATTCTTTTTAGTGAGGAACCTCTGTGGATATTCCAAGTGTTGCATATTCCTGGTTAGGTACATACTAAAAGGGGCACTGTACTCAATGATAGGTCTGATGAATGCCAAATACAATGCGTAATGTGGCAGATCCAAGCCCTTAATAAGTAACTGACTGGGACTTTCTCCTTACTCAGCCTGGTGAGAGGGCCATCTGTGTGTCTCACAATGAAGTCTCCAATGACCAGAATGTTGGATTGTGTGATGCCCTCCGTTAAGGGCTTAGAAGAATAGGCTCCATGAGATGTGGCTGTATGTGTTGATGTGGGTGTTGTTTTTCAAGAGTGCATTCAGGGTTGCTGAGGGTGTTTGTTATGTGTACTTCATCTAGGAGGTCTTTGGGGTTTAGGAAAGTTATATTTATATGTAGGTCTATATGTCTGCTTTGAATTGTGTGTGATAGGTGCAGCATGTGTACTACTGACATGCTTATTGACTTTAGGCGTACTTTTATGTGAAAGCTTTGCTACCAGTGATGCTGTACAAATGCATCTCTCTCATACTATATCAGTTTGAGAATTAACTGGTTGCCAGGCAATTTCTACACTGCCTCAGGATGCTCATATCCACCAAGCTGGTAATGGACATAGTGGGAATGTCCATATCCATGGCAACAAACCCTTTTTATCGATCAGACAATGGGAGTGAGAATATAAAGTAATGTCAGGAGTATCTGGTTTGCAACTTTGGAGGCAGTGCTCGTCACTGTAAACTAATTGCCTTCTGAGCAACTAGGTATTGTTGAAATTTCAATTGTGCTTTTACAGGAAAAATGCCACTCAAGGTGTCTGTGTCTATACAAGGCACTGCCAAACACCTGAGGGGAAATAAGTAGATCCTGGATTTATGGATGAACTATTTAGGCAAATATTCTGAAGTTAGAAGTAAATTAAGCAGTACTTACTGAAAACAAAGAATTAGCTTGTCGAGAATATGACAGACGGGTGTCATAAAAGTGGCTAAAGTCTCCCATGAATATGGTATTGGGTAGGAAAGTGAAGGGATACAATGCTCCTTTGCTTCTTCTTCTCTCACCAGAAGCAAAGCATCATCACCAGTGACAAGATGAGAAGCAGGCCAAAGCCTGATTGATGACCCACAGTCTTGAACCAGATGATGCAAGGATCTGTAGGCTTGTTGTAGCCTTTTCCCTGGTACATGCCTGCAAGAGGAACCAGATCAGTCAAGAATGTCAAGCACAGAAACTCACTGCCCAACCCAAAACAGTCAGGAATTAATGCACTCTGCTTCTTCTCTCAACAGGAGCAAAATATAAGGACAAATTCCAAGCTAGCACCTATGAAGCAGTTATTGGGTTTTCTGGTGATAAGCAGTCTCCAAGAAACAATGTCCCTGTGTTCCTTCTCTCAGCAAGACCAGAAATGAAGGACTAATCACAAGATGCCTAAGAAGCAGAATGTGGGCTCTCCAATAAATTGGTGGTCTTGGAGTAGATGTTGCACTTTAAAGGTAAGGTGGAAAAATGGGTTAATATCCTAACAGCTGCCGTGTGTTTACTAAGCAGTTAGATATGAAAGAGGGGATAACTAAGCTTTAGCTATCTAAGTGGAGAGGGCCAATAAAATTTAAATAGTTGAAGGGGGTGATTTCACAAAAATGATAATTTTGAGCTAACTTAACAGCCAAGGAAAGGGGAGATGGAAAGACATATATGGTCAAATTAACATAAGGGGCAGGCAATTAAAAGACAGTTGAGTTTAAAAACATAACAGTACCAGAGTGGGGGAAAACTTAATTTCCTGGAATTTATTTTGTAGTAGCAGCAGCAGCAGCAGCTTACAGTGGAGATAGATGTCAACAATATCCGAATCGAACCTTACTGTCTCAAATTAAAAGTCGTGTAAAATGTCCTTTTCCATGTTACAGTATTAATCACACATGGGTTTTCTCCTCTTGCTACCTGAATGTCCGGCCAGTATACAAAAGTTTTCAGTCACTGTATGGTGTATAGGACGTCTGATGGGCCTGGCATAGCATTGGTCATAAAAGTGATGTCTGCATGCACCAGCCCTCAGAAATGAAAGCCTCAGTCAGAACCAGTCCTAGCAAGTGTAATGCCAGCCCTGTGCCATCCAGAAAGGGAAATGCTGTATAACAGGAGGGGTAGGTGGGTGGGAAGGAATACCAACACATGGAAGAGAAGGACATCTATGGTTATGGTAAGATTTTACACAACTTTTCTATGTCCTTCTATTCCCATGTTGCAGTATTCATCACATATGGGTGAGTGCCAAAGCTCACTGTGAAGAAGGGGGAGGTGGTCTAGAGGTAGTCTCCAGGAATCCATGAAGGACAGCCCTGGCAAAACCCACCCTGGCTGTGGAAATATGGTCTAACTAGTAGTGTTTGGTGAAGGTATGCACCGATGACCAAGTGGCTGCTTCAAAAATGGCAGAGGTGTCCAAACCCCTGGAGAAGGCTCCTGACTAGGCCATAGCCCTGGTGGAGTGTGCTTTAACAGTACCCTGCAATGATTTCCCATGGAATTGATAGCAGAAGATGATATCTTTGGAAATACAGGTTGAAATGGTCTGTTTGGTTACTGCTTTCCCTAGGGCCCTGGGATGGAAGGAGAAAAAGAGCTGGTCAGCCTGTCTGATGGCTTTGGTTTTGTGCAGGTAAAATCTAAGTTGTCTGTGCACATCCAGGGAATGGAGTACTCTCTCACTGTCCCCTGTGGGTTAGGGAAGAAGGTAGGAAGTTGGATGGCTTGATTTAGGGAAAGATCATTCACCACCTTGGGCATGAAGGAAGGGTTGGTTCTAAGAGTAACCTTGTCAGTGTGGAATACCAGGAAAGGTGGAACAGCCATGAGGGATTGTAGTTCTGAGACTCTTCTGGCCGAGGTCAAGGCCACAAGTAATAGTGTTTTCCATGTACAGTGTTTTAGGGAAACTGTCTGCAGGCTCAAAAGGAGGAAGCACAAACTTTTCCAAAACATAGTTGAGATCCCATGGGGGGTGGAGATGGCTTCCTGGGGGGTCTCAGGTGAAGGAACCCTTTAAGATATAACTTAACTGGTAGTCAGGACACCACAGGGGGATCCAGAGGAAGGCATGCTGAAATGGCAAACAAGTGGGCTTTAATGGAAGAGCAGGTCAATCCTGTCCATAACAGTTTACACAGGTAAGACAGAACTAGAGGGGTCTCAATAGCAAGCAGGTCCAACTGTCTTTTGAGACACCAAATAAAAAATCTCTTCCCACTTAGAAAGGCAAGATTTTTCTCATATTTGGTTTCCTGGCCTCCTGCAGGGCAAGGAACACATCCTCATTGTAAAGGTATCTGAAGGGGATCAGAATCCTATCAGCCACAGGATGATATGCAGCAACTGCCAACTGTGGGTGGATTTGGGACCCCTTATGCTGCGTGAGAAGGTCCACTCTCAAGGACAACTTGTGGTAATTGCCCTTGGATAGTTGCTGTAGTAGTAGGGGGACCAATGCTGTCTTGGCCAATAGGGAGTCACCAGCAAGATTTTTTGGTCTGTCCTGCTGAACCTTCAGCAGGACCTTCTGTACAAATGGGAAGGGGGGGGTGCATAGAGAAACTTCCCCTTCCAAGAGATTGAGAAGGCATCTGTTGCCATTGCTTGAGGGTGTGGAAGCCTGGTGCAGAAGTAAGGAAGTTGCCTGTTGATGGAAGAGGCAAATCGGTCTATTTGAGGTGTACCCTACTGGTGAACCAGGTCCAGGAAAACATTCCTGTGCAGCATCCATTTGTGGTTGTTTGTGATGGAGCTACTGAGAGAGTCTGCCTGGGTGTTCTGCAGTGAAGGAGTGTAGACCACCTGCAGGGTAACTTCCTGGGAGGTGGCCAGTTCCCACACTAGGAGAGCTAGTCTGCAAAGTACGTAAGATTTGGTCCCCACATGTTTGTTGAGATACCACAGCACTGTGGTATTGTCTGTAAAGACCTTTATAGGTTCCTGTTGTAGATAAGTTTGGAAGGCCAGAAGGGACAGGAGAATTGATGGCCTCATTTCTCAGACACTGATGTGTTCTTTTTTTGTGTGGCTCTGGCCACAGTCACTGCACTTTCAGATGGCCCAGAGTTGCTCCCCAGCCCAAGTCTGAGGCATCTGTGTGCATGATCTGTTTGGGTTGGGGTTGTTGGAGGGGAAGGCCTGGGTTGAGATTCACTTGCGTCAACCACCACTGGATTTCTAGTTTGAGGGAAGGGGGGAATCCTGTACTCCAACGGGTGTGAGTGCTGGGTCCAGACTGACCTTGGGTACCCACTGCAACCTTCTCTTATGGAGTCTTGCTAATGGTAACAGAGGGATAGTGGCTGCCATGTAGCCCAGCAACCTGAGGTACTGCCTTGCTGCCAATTTTGTTGCCTGAAGGACCATTAGTAGGTGTTCAGTCAAGCTTTCCACGTTTTGTTGGAGAAGGTAGGCCCTCATGGTGTTTGTGCAAATCCTGCACCCCAGGAAGAAAATGTCTTGAGAAAGTTTCAGGTGGGGTTTTGAGAAGGCGATCTGAAATCCCAGAGACTGTAGGAGGGAAGTGGCAAGAAGTACGTGTTGCTGGAGGGTCTCCTTGCAATCTGGTAGGGAAATATCTGGTTTCCTTTTGCTCTGCAGAAGGCAATAACTGGGGCCAGACATTTGATGAATAACCTGGGTGCAGTGGAAAGCCCAAAGGACAAGGCAGAGAAGTGAAAAGTGAGAAGGGCTCATGGAAAACCTCAAGTATTTACTGAAAATGGGCTTGATGGGGATGTGAAGATAGGCATCCTTTATATCTAAGGTGGCCATGAATCCTTGGGGAAGTAGTAGTGGGAAAAGAGTTGGTATGGTCAACATCCTGAAGGTAGGAACATGAAGGAAGAAGCTGCGAAGAGAGAGATCCAGGATTGGTCTCCAAGGACCATCGTTTCTACTTTCCTAGTCCCAAGAAAAGATTTCCCTTTTGCAGCCAGTGGCACTGTTTCAATGGTGCCTTGGTCCAGCATGGTTTGTAGGACTGGCTGCAATAGATGTAGCTGTTGTTTTGGAGGTTGTGGTATACCCTTTCACTTTAGGGGCATAAGCCAGGTCATGAAGTACCCGTTTTGGATAATTGAAAGGACCCATTTGTCTGACGTGATGGATGTCGACAGAGGAAGACAGTGAGAGAGACGAAATGACAGAGGGAAGGAAGGGGGGGTGGGGGGTTTAAGAGATGGCAGGTCGTCAAATACTACCTGCCCTGTCTTGAAAGGGCATCCTCTGAATAGAGAAGAGGGAAGCTCTAAAAGGATCTGGTTGCTTCCTAGCTGTTTTTCTAGACCTAGTGGGAGCAGCAGGGTGAGAGTGTTTTCTAATAAACTGAGATTTAGCAGGGTAGTTCCATTGGAATTTTAGGGATGGGGGAGACTAGCAGGTGTTTTAAATCCTGCATCTCTTTCCCCTTTTGCTGTAGTGACAAATAAATCATTCATTTTATTCTCGAACAAAGCTGTGTTGCCCAGAGGGGCATCAATCAGCATTGCCCTAAAGTCATCTGGAATGGGCTACAGATGTAACCATAAGCATCTTCTCAAGGCAGATGCTGATGCTGTTGACCTAGCTGAGGCTTCAGCAGCATCATAACTGCACTTTATAGAGTGCCTGATGACTTGGGAGGCGAGAGCCAGAAGGGAAGACAGTGAAGCTTTGGCAACAAAATCTGGTATATCACACAATTCCTTGGAGGCTTTCTCCAGGAGAGATACGGCATATTTAGCCATTTATCTCTGGTAGTTTGTAGCCCTGAAGGCCAGAGTAGCAGAAGTGTAGATTTTCTTATCCACACACTCCATGGTTTTGCCATCTTTGTCAGAAGGGAGAATAGTGGTGGTGGGCAATATAATGCCTTACCTGTGGATATGGAAATTGTGGCAGGGTCTGCTGTAGGACACTTAACAAGATACTTGGCAGCTTCAGGGACTTTATAAAATCTATCAGGCCTGTACACAGCAGGGGGTTATGAATCAGAGTTCAAGGATACTGAGGAGAAAGCATCCAGGAAGGCAGGCAGAATTGGAGGCACAGCAGTAGGGGTTGGGGAATCCATCTGAATGAGGTCATAATACCTTTTTTGAACCTCAGTCATTTCAGAGGATTACCACTTAAAATTTTCTTTCATCTTGCCAATGGTTTCCCCAAAGGTCAAATCCTCAGCTGGGGAGTCGGGGTCAACGGATTCTTCCTCTGGGGAGTCATACCCCAAGGGAGAAGGAAGCTGAGAGGTATAGGAGAATGATTCCTCAGATGAAGAATCAAAAAAATCATCTTCCTCCCTCGTGGATGGGTCAGATGATTGAGGCCTTGGAGTAGGAGGAGGCATCATAGAAGTGTCTGTAGTGGAAGGTCTTAAGGCCATGAAGGCATTAAACAAACTTTCGACGAAGGTCTACTAATCAGGCAAGCTTTCAGGACAGGAAGAGATGTGCTTCCTTTTTTCCTTTCTCTTGAGGGGCCTGGCAGGCATCTGAAGGGAGAAAGGCCTAAAATCAAGCGACAATAAGGAACTGGAGGGAAAGAAAGTACCTACCGGAATTGATGTTTTTCCCCCGTCATCAGAGACCAAAGTCAGTAAAGACTCAATGGACATGCCTTCCATGCTGGATTGTGCGGCTTCCATGGAGGTACCCACTAAATCTGAAGCGGCAGAGCCCAGATCCTCTACCGGGCTGATGTCAGCCAGAGGCTGAGGGCCGGACACAGGAGGCGCAGCAGCAGAGGTAGGCCTGGTAGTCTCGCCCTTCTTTTGGCAGTTCAGCAGGTAGGTCAGCAGAACCCTCCATACCTAAGGTTATTTGCTTTAGTCATTGATTTTCTAAGCTGCACAAGGTTTTGGGCACAAATGTCTGTAAATGGAGCAGGCCTTGTAGTCATGCAACTGACCTAAACAGAAGAGACACTGATCATGGGTGTTCTTGTGGGGTATCTGATAGCCACACTTACGCTTGCCCTTTCTGGATGAAATGAACAGGTATTAAATGAAATAAAATGACTGAAAAGTTCCCCAACGGGGCACTTATCTGATTTCTCATAATCTGATGGCCGGGATGGCAGGAACACCTGACGTTCGACTGTCAGCTAAGAATTTCTGAGGGGGTGTGTGCAGATGTCACTTTTATGTGCTAGCCATGTCAGATATCTCACACAATACAGTGACTGAAAACTTTTGTATGCTGGCCGGACATTCGGGTAGCAAGAGGAGATCATCTATATGTGATGACTACTGCAACATGAGAATAGAAGGACATCAGTGCCAATAAACTGAAACAGACTGAATTATACTGTCCATAGCTTCCATACTCAGACCTGTTGCTTTCCCCCTGAATGGTAGAATTAATACTGCTTTCTGTATTTGGTAGACTTCTGTACATTTGACCTGATTTCTGTACCTCGATTAAGCTTACTACTGACTTGCTGCATTTCAGTACCAAACATCTGTACTTAATCTCACAAATATCAGTAACAAACCGGGCTGCATTTACTGACCGACTTCTGCCTAGAGAAATCTCTCATAATACCAAAACCCTGTAAACTTCTTAGGTGTTCTACAAGCCTCTTTAACCTTGGTTCCCAAGCCTCCTATCATCTAAACATGATCTGTCTGTACTCAATGTACTACACATTCTGTAGGTACATTTTATGTTTATCAGTATTTTAGACTGAAGGTTTTTTCCTCTGAGCTCATTTGTATCCTTCACTGAAACATTTGTTTCTATCGAAATTGCACTTACTGAAACTGCATGCAATATAAAATGAAGATACAGGCCTAATTTTACATGGCTGCATTTCTAGGTCTACGTAAAAAAAAAAAATAAACACTGTATTTATTTAAGTGAGACCTGATCTTAAAGACAGGTCTAAGACTAAGATTGGTCTCCAGGTGCCTTCCCTTTTTAGGGCTAGAAAGATACTGGAGTAGAACCCTGTTGCTTCCTCCCCACCAGGGACTAGTTAAATGGACCCTTGCAAGATGGAGGGACAAAGACCCTCTTGGTGTTTTAGGGGCTTTGGCATCCCCAGAAGGGGAAGCTTTCCCTGGACTGAATGAAATAGCCTTTTCTACAATGTTTAGGGCCCTCTGTTCCATGGTGATGAGTTTCCACTGCTGAAGGAAGGAAGTCTTCCCACTAGAGGGTGGGGGGAGGCATGAGTTTAGGGAGGGGGAGGAGGAGGGAGCTGTGCATAGTTACAGTTGCTCTGTGGGAAGAGGCAGTGGGTCTTTGGATCCGCCTGCTCTAGGGCATTGCTCAGGCTGCCGTCTTCTAGACCATTTTGGTCTCTTTTGATTGGGGAGGCCTCCTCTCATCTTGCCCAGGAGGCAGAGGCAGAGGCAAAAGCTTAGAAATGTAATTTGTATTACACCTAGATGTGGGAGATGAACAGAATTCTTCCATGGTTTTGATTTGCTTCCTCTTTTTATCCAATTTCGCAAGGACTTTCTATGCTGAGGGCCCAGAAAGGAATTCTTTATCCAGAGGTGTAGCCAGGTGTTTGACATTCACTTGGTCAGAGAGTGGCAGTGACAGAACCCATAACAGCTGGTCTACAAGATCCAATTCAGCGTAACCACATTTTAGAGAATGTCTTGATACCTGCAATGCTGTTCTAGCAGTCTCCTGTATGTCTCTCTAAGGCCTTGTCTACAATGCCCTCTGCAGATTTGTTTCTCAAGGATTAAGTATTCTGACATGTGAAATCAAGAGCCTTCACACAAAGAGTAGCAGATGTGTATGCCTTTTTGCCAAATCTGTCTAAAAATGTACTTTCTTTGCATTAGATAAGGAGTGGCTAGCTGCACCCTTAGGGGTATCAAATGGATTCAGTGAACAATACAGGTTCAGTTTGTAGGGTCTTCTAAAGGTGCTTGTGGGTGTTAAGCATTATCTAAATTACATGGTTTCCCTGGAACAGGTGGAAGATAGTCTGGGTGCAGACAGATGTCTTCAAAGACATCATCTAGTACTACATGAGCCGGAGGAATAGCCAGTGGTCTAGGAGATGATAGGCTTAGAAGCTGCCTATGTAATGGGTTTGGACCAGAGAGATTTTTTTGCCCTCCCAATTAAAGGCCCCCATTTAATGCAAGGCAACACAAAAGGATAAATCTTCTGGGAGAGAAGCAGAAAAGAGGGTGTCACAAGAGTCAGAATCAGGGTAGGATTAAGAGGGAAGGTGTTCAGAGTAAGACCATTCTTCCTCATCCTGATTACCTGAAGAGTCAGATTCCTCTTGAGGAGAAACATCCCTACTCCATTTACAGGGAAGAGCTTCAGGGTAGACATTTGTGTCTGGCTGGTCTCCCTAAATTTCATAACGGCCATGAATTCCTGGACTATTTTAAGAAGGTCCCAAGTTTTAACCTGGGTAGTACTGGCTGAAGACTGACAGCAGGTTGAAGAAAGCCAAATGGTCTCTTAGGTTTACACATCCAATTAAAAAGGGAGCCCTCCTACACAATCAGGAGACCACAACCTCAATCCAAATTTCTGAAGCTAGATTATCTTCTTTACCTGTTGTGCATGAACAATGTCTCTTGGTAACCAATGCTTGGACATCAGAAGCTGAAGTCTGTAGAGCAACTGTGGACCCTAATGATGCTAACATTGCAGAAACCAAAAATGACTGGCCTGCTACCATGCTAGCCTCCCATGGGGTCATGTCAGAGGGCTCAGTCCTAGTAGTCATCGGACTAGGGGCTGCATAAGTGCCTCACCTGAGCTGTAGGCAGATTTGAACTTAGAATAATTTCCATCATGTACTGAATCTTTTTCCTTCAATTTTTTTTATCTTTGTGTTTCTTGGGTAAGGTAGCAGCAGATGCAGAGGAATGAGAGAAGTGGAAGGAACAAGGTCTGAGGACGTGTGCTGCGAGAACTTTGTCCCTATGCTTAAGGGCCTTAGCTCAAAATCTAGCATGATCCAGACAACTAGAAACATTGTGCTGAGGTTTCAAACAAAACAGACAAAAGGAATTAAAGTCTTAATGTAGGACTTGTTTCCCACACTTCAAGCAGTTACTGACCTTTTAAACATTAACCAGATGAAAATTTTCCCCAGTGGGGTACTTATCTGAAAGCAGGTTGTAAGAAACTAGAAAAAATGAGCCAACTGATGGACTGCGAGAGTTTGATAAAACATAGCAGTGCATTGGATTGCATGGCTAGAAAGAACTGAAGATGGCACTGATGGACACCCCTCTTATAGCCTGAAATCCAGACATCAGTCCTCTGACATCTGTTGGCTAGGGATAATGTAAAGACTCTGTAAATCAGTTTGCATGGTAGGAAGACTCAAGAATCAGTACTGCACTACTGAGTATGAAGAACATCAGTAAAGGAGGAACTGCAGTATTTGTATAGGATACATACAAAGTTCAAAGTAGATAATCAACCAGAATTGTCACAATAAACATGATCTCAAAAACCAGAGCCTCAAAAAACCTGTCCCTGGCACACAAGGTATCCTCTGACCCATTACTGATGGACTCACTTCACATCCACAAGTCAAATGGTACCAGAAATACTCTATCCAAAGACCAAAACCTCTTATGTGACATTAACAGAATGGTTTGAAGGGACGGGTACATCTCCCCATCTACATAAAATAAAGCTCGTCCCTGATCAGATAGCTTGGATGAATGAATGGGACAGAGGAAATTTACCCATGGACTCCCTCTTGTACTACTAATGGAGAGAGGCAGATCCTAAATGCTTTAGCCCAATGCACAAGTCCCCTCCACCTATTTATGTTTTTATCTAATAATTATCACTAAAGTAAATTTATAAATATAAATTTTGGAAAGGGTTAGGTGAATCTAAACTGCAATTGGACAGGTTAATTTTAGGCATCAAATGAGATCATTGGTTGGGCCTAAAATGACCTATAAGGACAGTTAATCTGGTACAAAGGGTACTAAGCTATGAAATGTGACAGTCAAGAGCTACAGAGAGTGGCTGCTTAAGTCACATTTCCCAGAAAATTTATAATGCAAAAGGTATTTTATAAGAAGGTGAAATGTCCAGAGGGAACAGCCCTAAAAAAGTCCAGATATGGACCACCATGGAAGAAACCAGACAGATATATGGACAGCTTGAAAGGTATATCTAAGGAAAGCAAAACAGCATGCATTTCACATGTACAAAGAATGATGGCATTTAATGTAAAAAGATCCAGAAAGTGCTTAGTGTACAGTTAAAGTATATATAAAATGATCAATATAATCTAAAGCATGCCACCTTATGAAATGTTTACAAAATAAATATATAAACATATTTTATAAATAAAAAAATTAGAATATATAGTACACAGTTTTAAATATGCCAATACCTTGCATGGGAAGATGCATGTCATGAGATATACATGCATTCCAGATGGCCGTATGAAAAAAAAAGAGAAAAAAAAACTCTTCCTGGAGGCTAAAAGCTTAATCACAGTGTCAGTGATGTTTATAGCATATTCTGACAAACACTAGCACTGCACACAGCAATGTCAGTATCTACATTCTTCACATTCATGACAATAACACTTGACAAACATCTCTGAGTAGAGTGGAAAGCCATCTCCATAGAAGCCTTCCCTCAGTGCACTAGACAAACACAATACTTCTGGACCAACTCAACCCAATACACAAGACATCCATGTCTAAGACAGAATTTCCTCTTTTTGAACTCAAATGTTTTAAAGTACAAGGTACCACAATATGAACACATGACCAAGCTCTAAAATAAGAATAGTAAAGTACCATCATAATGTTTTTGCTGTTATACTGTATGATGCATCTCATATCTGTCTCCACATCCAGCTTGGTAAATCTGCTTACCTGTTTTTACTCTTGCAAATTATGGTTGGGCCCCTCCTTTCTGATCCTTAATGCCAGTGCAGCACTTTGAGTCTGTGTGACAACCATAACAGCAAAGACATAATGCTGGAATTCACAATGAATGCAGGCACAGCATCTGTGCACCCACACTGAAAAACAATTTTCAATGTTTTTCCTTTGTACTATGACCAGCCTCCCCACCCACCATGGTGATGGTACTCAGCGTATCTGAATATCACTGCAACACGACTGCTCTGGCCCACATGTTCTCGAAGAGATGAAGGATACAAAAAGAATCACTTTCAGTAATCACTGCACCATAACTGTTCTTACCACCTGCCACTATGTAGCTACAATACGGCAATGCTTTTGACATTCATTATAGTTTTTTTTTTTTTAGAAAATGCTTCCCCTAAATTTGTTTAGGCTATCATGGTTTAAGATAAGGTTATAACAGGATGGTATAATTTGTCGAGTATTAACAATGAAGCAGTAAATTTAAGTGAATGCTATCTAGAGAGGTTCTCAATTTTCATTAATGACTTATATACGGTCATCCCAAACATCAGCTATATCCAATACGCTGACGACTCCACTCTGGTTTGCTCAACCACATCTCTCTCAGATTTGAAGTCTGCTACCCAGTCCACCTTTAATATTGTGCAAAACTGGCTCACTAGTCGCCGGCTATTATTAAATCCCCAAAAAAACTAAAATGTTGCTATTCTCACCTACTCAAAGGTCTGCAACTTTCTCTTTCACCATTAACGCAAAAGATGGTACTGTTATCTCCCCAGACCCCTCTACAAAACTGCTCGGTGTCATTATTGACAATAACCTAAAATTTGAACTTCATGTTAATCAAATAATAAAGAACACCAATAAAAAACTTGGATCATTGTATAGAATTAAAGTCTTTCTCACCCCTCCAGCTAAGATTGCCATTACCCGGTCTCACATATGCTTCCCCCCTTCTGTCTAATCTAAACAAGTCACTACTAAACAGACTGTCTATCTGTTACAATCACATTGCCAGATTTGTCACTGACCAGCCATGCAGAACCCATCACTGCATCAACCTCAAACAGCTTGGGTGGCTAGAATTCCCCAATCTCATACAATATAACCTTCTGATCATAGCTAACAAGATTCTCTACAATCCAGATAACCCACCAGCTCTTAGAAATATTATCACCACCCAAACTAATCAGAGACTGCTTCGATCCTCTAATAAACTTCTAATTCTTACAATCAAAACCAACAATACAGCAGGAGTAGCTCTCTTGGCAAACTCTGCAGGTAGAACATGGAATCAACTCCCTGCTGACATTACTATTTTCTCCTCCCCAAGTAAATTTAAGACCAAACTCAAACAACATCTGGCACAACACTGGCTCTGCCACTGTAACAAACCTGGCTAGCCAGCTTTAATAAATGTACAAAAATCTACTAGATGTCAGCGCTAATGTGTTCTTATTTCTCCTCACTATAACTAGTGCTTACAAATGTCGTGAAACTGTCTACTTTTGACTGTCAAAGTATTAACGGTAACAGCTTACTTGTATTTGTCTGCATTGCTATGGTCACCTTTGTTTCTGTTATATTGTCCTTATTACTATGTTTTATTATGTATACTCTGGAGCTTTTCTCCCCGGGCCTCCGCTGAAAATGGACATGTATCCAGTCGGACTATCCCGGTCAACAAATGTAAAATAAAATGAAATAAAATAATAAATAATTCTGAGGTTTGTTTACAAAAACAGCTTTATTCACCAACATAATTAAAACATATTAAAACAAGACATTTCATTATCTGATTAATCCAAATTCAGGTTCAAAGGGGTGCCAGAGCCTATTCCAGCACTCAAAAGGTGCAAGGCAATGAATCTAATCTTGGGCTACGCTCCAGTCCATTTCAGTATGCACATACACAAATATATGGGCACTATGGAAGCAGGTCAATTCATAAACAGCACTTCTTTCTGATGTGGGACAAAACTAAACGGTGAAAAATCATATGGATGCAGGGAGAAAGTACAGTTTTGTACCTACCATAAATGTAGATGTTCGAGTGTCTTCACTGCTGCAGTCATTACACTTGGGTTATCCTGCCGTCAGGCGGTCCCGCAGTTGGCCAGAGTTCCAAAGTCTTGGTCCGGCGTCGGTTGCTGTCGCCTCTTCCCTTACGTCAGTGCATCAGGGATATACAAGAAGCAGCTGACACCATTTTCTTCAGTTTTTCTTGCCCCTGATGTCAGGTGCCCCCATAAAGATAGGCAATACATATTGCTTACAAAACATACAATAAGGTAAAAACAAATCCTTCAGAAACCAGCAAATACACCACATAGGTAGAATAGTGTAGAAAGTTATAGATAAGACCCAGCTAAGAAAGAGGGGATGGCGGGTGGGTAACCAGGACTGCAGCAGTGAAGACACTCGAACATCTACATTTATGGTAGGTACAAAACTGTACTATGTTCATCGTGTTTCACTGCTGCAGTCATTACACTTGGGTTGAATCCCAAAGCTGAGTCGGGGTGGCTGGTTCTATAGAGGATTTGGTGTGGCTATGAGGCCCTGCAGCACTGCAGTGGCAAAGCCAGCTCTGGATCTAGTGTAAAGAGGCAAGTGGTAATGCTTGGTAAAGGTGTGCACTGAACTCCAAGTTGCAGCTTCCAAAATGTCTTTGGTAGGTACTCCTCTAAGGTAGGCAGTAGAAGTGGAAGTTGCCCTGGTGGAATGTGGTCTAATGTTAGATGGTACAGGTTTCCCATGCTGTGTGTAGCAGAACCAGATACAGTGTCCTATCCACTTTGAAATGGTCTGCTTTGAAATAGCCTTTCCCTGTGATCCTGCAGCATATGATACAAACAATTGTTCAGTTTTTCTGAAAGCTTTTGTTTTGTCCAAGTAGAAGTGTAATTGCCTGTGTATGTCCAAGGAATGTAGAAGTCTCTCCCCTTTATTCTGGGGATTTGGATAAAAAGTTGGCAAGTGAATAGTTTGGTTAAGAGCCACACTGGATACCACCACCTTAGGCATAAAAGAAGGGTTTGTTCTTAAAGAAACCCTGTCTTGGTGGAAAATGATGAAAAACTTCACTGCCATTAGTGCCTGTAGTTCTGAGACTCTTCGTGCTGAGGTTATTGCCAGAAACAGAGCAGTTTTCCATGATATATATTTTAATTCTGCTGAATTGGCTGGCTCAAAAGGAGGTAAAGTGAGCTTTTCCAAGATAAAATTGAGGTCCCAAGTAGGTGTTGGTGCTCTCCGGGGCGGTCTTATGTTTTTAGCCCCTCTGAGGTACTGCTTTAGCAATGGATGAGAGAAAATAGGAGGATCTGTGTTGTAATGAGCCGAGATGGCAGAGGTATGGATCTTAATGGATGAGAAGGATAGTCCTTTGTCCAGCATCTCAGTTAAGTATTGTAGCATCTGAGGAATGTTAGGGACAAGAGGGTCAAGGCTTTGAGTGTGGTTCCAGGCACAGAATCTCTTCCACTTTTCTGAATAAGATTTCCTGGTGCTAGGACTCCTGGCCTCCAAAATGACATCCATAACAGCTTTAGAGAGAGGTGTTGTCTGTTTGGCTAATGAATCTGCCATGCAGCCAGGTTTAAGGTTTTGAGCTGACTGTGCAGGATCTGATTGTTTTGTTGAGTCAGTAGGTGTGGAATTTGAGGCAAACTCCAAGGTGGGCCTTGAGCTAAGTTCTTTAAGATTGGGTATCAATGCTGGCGTGGCCACTCTGGAGCAATCAGAATCATCTGTGGTTTTTCTTGTCTGGCTTTTAGGAGTACCTTTGAAAGGAGAGGCAGTGGTGGGAAGGCATCCACTTTCCATGCTTGTGTGTGTAAGTCCTTGTGCAAAATTTTTGCAGTTGGCAATTCAGTGGGGAGGCAAAAAGATCTATGTCCGGGCACCTCCATTTTTGCATTATCATGCTGAAGACTTGTGGATTTAATTTCCACTCGTGAGGATCCATGATCTTTCTGCTTAAGTCGTCTGCCAGAGAATTTTTCTTTCCTGGCAGGAATTGTGCTTGCAGATGAACTTGATAAGTTAGAGCTGTGTTCCACAAGGTCATGGCTTGTCTGCATAGGGGGTAAGAATGAGTGCCCCCTTGCTTGTTTATGTACCACATTACTGTGGTGTTGTCTGTCTTTAATAATTGTCCTGGATGCAGAAGGTCCTTGAAAGCTGTTAGGGCATTTTGTACAGCCAGCATCTCTTTTTGATTGATGTGAAGATGCATTTGGTCTGTGATCCATTTGCCCTGAATACATTTTCCTGCCATGTGTGCTCCCCAGGCGTAATCCAAAGCATTTCTTGTTAAAGTCTGCCTGGCTGTGGGAAGAGTGAAAGGCTGACCCTTGTTGAGGTGACATGCCTGTGCCCACCATTGAAACTCCTATTGTAGGCAGGGAATTAGTGGTATTACTGTTTCCAAGCTGTGAGAGTGTTGAGTCCAAACACTTAAGTACCATTGTAATTTCCTCATATGCAGTCTGGCATATGGAATTAGTAGTATGCAGGATACCATGAATCCCAAGGCCTGCAGAATTTTTCTTGCAGGGAGTTGGGACTTTGTTGCCATCAATTGAAAATACTGAGTCAGTTGTCCTTGTTTGTCTGGTGTGAGATAAGCCCTCTGGGCCATTGTATTTAAGCTGGCACCCAGAAATATTATCTCTTGTGAGGGCACTAATTTTGACTTCTTTTCATTTACTGTGTACCCTAGGCAAATTAACAACCTTTTTACAAATGCCAGATGCTTTAGAAGAATGTCCTTGCTCTCTGCTTGAATCAGGCAGTCATTCAGGTATGGATATATTTGAATTCCTTTTTGTCTGCAAAATGCAATTACTGGTGCCAGGCACTTTGTGAGGACCCTGGGTGCAGTAGATAAGCCAAAGGGCAGTGCAGAGAATTGGTAGTGCATTGAACCAGCTATGAATCTGAGGTATCTTCTGCAATTTTGTCTGATAGGGACATGCAGGTATGCCTCTTTGAGGTCCAAAGTAACCAGCCAAGCTTTCTTGCCCAACATGGGAAGGAGCTGCTGTAGTGTCAACATTTTGAATTTCGGAACATCCAGGTAAGTATTTAGAGTAGAAAGGTCTAGTATGGGTCTCCAGGCTTTGTCCTTTCTGGGGACCAGGAAGAGTAAAATCCTTGTCCTTGTTCCTGCTGTGGCACTTTCTGAATAGCTCTCATGTCCATGAGGGCTGTAATTTGCTTTTGTGCCTCTGCCCATTGATTTTGTGGCAGGTCTGGCATTCCTTTTAGCCTTGGTAAAGTGTGAAAGTGGAACCTGTAACCTTGAGACACAATATTCAGCACCCATTTGTCTTGGGTGATTGCTTGCCAGTTTTGTGAAAAAAAGTGCTAGTTTCCCCCCTAAGGGAGCTGCCAAAAGGGAAGAGCTTGGCATTGGAAGGGGGGAGTCATTGGGACCGTTTCCTGTAAGGTTGTGACTTGTCCTCACCTCCTTTTGGGGTTGAAGCACCCCACTGTCGTGGTCTGTAAGAGCCTTGGGGCTGAGATCTGCCTCTTAGGCGTCTGTATCTGCGTCTTTGTGGCCTGTCTGACACTGGAAAGGACCAGTTTTGTGTCGGCCAATTCCTGCTAAATCGAGGTGGCTGTACCTGTAAGAAACCCTTCACTGTTTGCATAGATTTTGCCTTATCCTCCATTTTCTTTAATACCTCTTCTGCCTTAACACCAAATAAAATATCTTGCTGTAAAGGAACATCCAATAATTTTGCCTTAACATGATCTGGTAAACTTTGTTCTTTTAACCAAGCATGCCTTTGAATCACAGATCCTGTAACTGCTGCTCTACAAGAAGCCTCTAATGAATCAAAACCACATTGCAAAGTATGCTTTCCCACTTGTTCAGCTGCATGTAATAAATCCTGCATTTCCTTATAATCAGGTTGTTCTGCACTTGTACTCATTTTCTGTTTTAACTGATAAAGTAAATATTGTTGATATTTAAGCTGAAACTGGCAATTTAAAGCCCTCACTGCTAAAGTTGCAGAGGTGTAAACATTCTTCCCCCATCTGTCTAATGGTCTAGAATCCCTGTCAGAGGGAACTGGATTTTTAGCCGTGGAAGCCTTTACCCCTTTGGGACCCTGGGAAATAGTTTCTGGGTCAGCAACAGGGTTTTTATAAAGAACGTTGTGAGAGTCAGGGACTCTGTAGTACCTGTCTGGCTTGACTGGAGCAGGGGGTAAAGAATCAGGATTTAAACTGGATTCAGTGAACACATCATCCACAATATCCAACACTGGAGGAATAGCAAGGGGCATGTGCTGAGGCAATAAAAGAAAGTCTCTGAGCCTTTTCTTGGATTCTGAGTAATCCTGGCCCTCCCAATGGAAATGCTCACTCATGGTATGTAAAGTTTCCCCAAAAGAGTAATCCTCAGGAGGAGAGGCTGAAGGAATTGATTCTTTAGCATCAGAGTCCTCATAGGGAGGTAAAGAGTATCCCTGGTCTGAAGAGGAATCAGAATATATAGAAACCTGGTCAGAGGAATCATAGTCTGTTATCCTGCCTAGGCCTTTTATCAGGAGGGGGATGGGAACCCCTGATCAGAGTAATTAAGTCTTCGGCCATTTTAAGCATCTGCTTTTTATGCATGGAGGCCTGTCTAGGTGAATGTTGTACTTGCTTCTTTGTCTTTACTGTAGTTTTAGACTTGGCTGTAGTTGCAATGGTAAGTTGTGAAGGTCTGAAAAACACCCGCAGAAGCCGATGCCTGCTCAGCGGCTCCGGACCCATCTGAAGGGTTAGTCTCCGTAGGCCCAACACCTTGAGTATCCAGAGGCCTAGGCACCTCCATGTGGGAGTCGGTCACGGCCTGTGGCTCTGAGGTAGCAGGTGTCAGGGGCTGCGAAATCGCCTCACTGAGAACCGGCGAATCGGCGACTGGCCTAGAAGAGGCTGTGTCGTCAGTTTTGGGCCTCAGATGCCTGTCCTTATCCTTATCTTTGCATTTTTTGTGAATTCCCATCGTTGGTTGTTCCGACAGCATGGTATAATTAAACTTTCGGCCAAAGTAATGGCGAGCAAAATCAAACTTTTAGTTATGTACTCACCATAACTTCAGATGTTTGGGATCCATCTCGCCTACATTCTGAATGATGGGTTCGGAGCCGATCCTATGCCAAAGAGCGAAGTCTCTTATTGGCTGAGCTTACTATATCCCAGGATGCACCACCACCAGTCCCCCAGATCTAGTTTGTCCGCATACATGCACACATGCATATCCTGCTTATATAACATCGTCAGATGAAACAAGATAAAAACAGTAGAGCTCAAAACCGTTCAATCTCTTCTGATCTGCAAGGCAGGGGAAGGAGGTGGGTATCAGGAGATGGATCCCAAACATCTGAAGTTATGGTGAGTACATAACTAAAAGATGTTATGTGATCTATCTCGCCTACATTCTGAATGATGGGACAGCGTCCTAGCACCTGAATCCTGGGTGGCTCACTGGAAAACACTCCTGAGTACCGTGGAACCAAATGAAGCTCGTCCTTTAGATGCCACATCCAATTTGTAGTGGGAAATGAAAGTGCGGGTTGGACCAAGTAGCCGCAGCACAAATTTCGAAATAGCGAGCTTGGAATGAAAAGCTATAGAAGTAGCCATAGCTCTGGTAGAATGAGCTTTGATAGATGATGCAAGTTGCTTATTCAAGAAGAATAGGCCTGAGTTATGCAATCTCTGATCCATTTTGAGATTGTAGCTTTTGTGATGGTTTGGCCCAATTTATTATCTGAGAAGGACACAAACAACTGGTCTGACTTACGAAGTTGCTGAGTCCTGTCTAAATAGAAGCGTAATTGCCTGTGAACATCCAATTTATGGAGAGTGTATTCTGCTTCATTAGAGAATTTTGGAAAGAAAACTGGTAGTTCTAGAGATTGTTGAAGACAGAAACTAGAGCAGACCTTTGGGACAAAGGATGGATTAGGCCTAAGTGATACTCTATCTTTGTGGAAAATCAAATACGGTGGTTTAATAGACAGGGCTTGAAGCTCTGAGACTCTTCTTGCAAGTAATAGCCACTAAAAATGCCGTTTTCCATGACAGATATTTTAACGCATGTAGCAGCCGGTTCAAAGGGGAGATGTTAGCACCAAATCAAGATCGGAGGTGCAGGATGAAAAACTGGTGGTCTTAACAGGCTCGCACCTTTAATGAATGTTTTGCATAATCTGCTGCTCATCAAAGGAGGATCCGTGGATTCATGGAATTTAGAGATAGCAGCTAGTTGAACTTTAATAGTTGAGACAGAAGATCCCTGATTAAATAGGGATGTTAAGAATTTCAAAACCTCTGGGACAGGAGCAGTGATAGGGTCTAAGCCCTTGAGTTGAGCCCAGATAGCAAACCTCTTCCACTTACTGAGGTACAATTTGTTAGTGGTAGGTTTGTGGGCAAGATAAAATGTGAACAACTTCCGGGTCTAGTGTGTGACTTCTAACTAAGGTTGGAAGTGGAGGAGCCAAGCTGTCAATTTCAGAGATTGAAGGGACTGATGCCAATGTCCCGACTGATGGATTAGCAAATCCGGGATCAGGTCTAAGGTCCACGGATCGTCCACTGCATGCTTTTCAGGTAAGGAAACCATATCTGACGAGGCCAGTATGGGGCAATCAGAATCATTGAAGACCCTAGCTGAGAAGCTTTTGAATAACTTTGGGAAGGAGTGGAATTGGAGGAAAGCATAAAGCAACCCTGTTGGCCAAGGTTGTGCTAGAGCATCCATGGCTGGTACTTCCTGATGTGGAATCAAGGAGAAGAACCTTTGGCACTTGGTGTTTTGTGGAGTCCCCATCTCTTGAAAACCTGGGCTGCTACTGCGGTTTAGAGACCATTCGTGAGGAGAGAGAATTGTCCTGCTTAATTTGTCCGCCAATACATTTGACTTTCCGGGATGTGGGTCGCTACCAAGAAGCGGTTGGTAGCTACAGCCCATTCCCACACTCTCATGGCCTCTCTGCAAAGGGGATACGATCTGGTCCCTCCTTGTTTGTTCAGATACCAAACCACCGACATGTTGTCTGTGTGGATGGCGATGATGCCCTGAGGAAGGAACTTGTGTAAGGCCTGTAGGGATAGAAGTACAGCCCTCATCTCCAACACGTTGATGTGGAGAAGATCCGAAGCCAGGATCCCTGAACTAGCCTGCCCAGACAATGCCCCCACCCTATCTGGGAGGCATCTGTCGTCAGGGTAACCACTGGAGGAGAACAAAGGGTTTTCCCTGATCCAAGTTGGATGTCTGAAGCCACCAGCGAAGGTCCCTTTTGCATATTTCCGTAATCATGATGTGATGATTGAGGGGAAGATCTTGAAAGGACCATTGAGTTGATAAGAGCCACTGAAGAATCCTCATGTGTAACCTTGCTAGAGGAACTAAAAGTACCGTGGCAGACATTGAGCCTAGAACCTGTAGGACCATCCTGGCTGGGGCTTTGGATCTTGAGATCAGAGCTAGAACTTGGCCCTGTAAAGTTCGAATCCTTTCGGCAGGAAGAAAGACGCATCAATCTTGAGTCTATCTCTGCTCCTATAAACTTTATGCTGAGAGGGCAGCAAGACAGACTTTGACCAATTGAATGTAATCCCTAGGAAACACCCAGGAGATGGTGGCTTTGAGGTTGTCCATAAGTAGATGCCTGGTGGTGGCAGTCAGGAGCCAGTCGTCGAGATAGGGAAACACTTGGAATCCAAGACTCCTCAGGTGAGCCGTCACTACTGCCAAACACTTGGTGAACACCCTGGGGCTGTGGTGAGACCAAAGGGCAGAGCACAAAATTGGTAATGACTGGCTCCCAGGCTGAAGCGCAGATACCTTCTGGACGCCTGATGTATCGGTATGTGATAATAGTCCTTGAGGTCTATGGAGCACATCCAAACATCCTTCTCCAACAACGGGAGAATGGATTGCAACGTGACCATTAATTTGGATTTCGTGACGGATAGGTTTAGTCTGCTGAGATCCAAAATTGGTCTCAGGTCCCCTGTCTTTTTTGGCACTAAAAAGAACCTGGAGTAATTTCCTGATCCGATTTGGTCTGTGGGGACCGGTTGGATGACTCCTTTTTCTAGCAGCTTTGAAGCTTCTGCGGCTATTTCCCTTTGACTGGGTGGTGGGTCCGGGATTCTCTTGGACGGAGGGGGTGAGTACTTGAATGGGATGGTGTAACCTCCGGCAATTATCGGAAGCACCCATCTGTCCTGAGTGATTGACTCCCAGGCTTTTAGGTGCTTGGCAACGACACCCGACTGGCTCGAGCAGCACAGCCGGGCAATCCCTCATGTCGTGTGGGAGGCTGAAGAGCCACGAAAGGACTCGGTCTCCAGAATTGCGGGCCCTCTGCGCCTCTGGGAGGGCGTCTTCCTCAAAAATTTCCCGCCCTCTGCCTCTGGACGGGAATCTTCCTGCTGTTGGGAGAAAAACTTCGAGATTTTGAACCACATTTTCCCTCCTTTGGCCTTGGGGTAAGGCCGAAGGGAGTGGAATAACGGGCCCCAGATAACGTTCCTCTTGCTCACAGCGGGTAAGGGTGTCTTTCACCTTGGGTCCAAACAATGAGGACCCATCAAAGGGAAGGAAGACTTGAAGGCCTCCGCAAACTGACACAAGCGGAGCCAGGCTTGTCTACGAGCAACGCCTGTGCTTCGCTTTGCCGCATAAGAAATGAGCCTCATGGACGAGTTAGCAATTGACGAAGGATAGCCAACTGAGAGCTAACGGACTGGGCTAGCTGCTCAGGTAGGTTACCCGAGAGGGAGTCTGACAACTCCTTGACCAGATCCCTCTGAAGCCTGGTAAAATGTGCCAAATAATTCAGAGACCTTAAGGTAAAGGCCGCTGAAGTCAGGGTGCTTCTATCCATACTCCTAGACTCCTTATTAGGAGGATGGATGGACGTTGAAGCCTCTGCCACGTCCTGTTGTGTAGCAGATGCCACCACCATGGCATCTACAGCCACGCCTTTAGTAAGGAACTCCTTCTCGGGGAGCAGATAAGAATTTGTTTGGGAGAAGGGACTGGTTCCACGGTATCCGGGTACAAACTAAATCCAGAAGCTGGCGGAGACACCCAGGAGGCGGAGGGCTGAGCCCCAAAGGCCTTGAGGAGCACTGATTGTCCCGCAGAGGGGGTTTGGACATCCAGCCGCCTCGTTGTTTGAGGATCTCTAAGATGTCTGCAAAGGAGACATCGTCCGAGAGGGGACCCTCCGCATCATCCATATCCGTGTCCGATGTAATAGACTCGGGAGTCCACGTGCTTCCTCTTGCGATCTCTTCCTTGGGGTTCCTCTGGAGACTCAAGAACCCTCAGGAAGAGGAACCCCACTGGGGTAACCTCAGGCCTCGGGGCTCCGCTGGCTACGGACAGGGAACTGCCAAAGACCCAGTCTCCACGCCCAGGGAAGGTGCTGGTAGAACCGGAGAGATGGCAAGAGGATTTGGCAAGGCACTCCTCATGGCCCTGAAAGCCGGACCCCAGAATCCTGGGAGAATCCGGTCTCGGGGCCATGATGGCAGACGGAAGTCCCGCAGCACCGAGAGGGAGGCTCGGAACCAAAGCATAGGTCCCAAACATCACCCTCGGGTCCAGCCGAAGAAGTCCGTACCAAACTCGGACCCCGGTTGGAGTAAGGGTCGGAGCCGACCCTGAGATCTCCACCGGCTCCAAGAGCACCTGCTCCGACGGAGCGAAGCAGTCGGAGGAGGAATGGCAATGGGGTGGGTCATGGTCATCGGCCCGAGGCCAACTGGGTCGGAACCGAAACAAATTTTTGAAGACTGGGGACTGGAAAAGTCTTTGGAGCACCCTGTCTATATCAGAATCCGACATTCTCAAGACCGAGAGGAAACAGAACGGGTTCGAGACCTCTCCCTCGGCCCCAAGGGACTAGGGGACCGGCTCGAGGCGACTCGATGAGAATCGGCGCCGAGGAAACACACACCAGATTCCATCGGTGCCGAGGTAGACTTCGCCAAGGAGGAAGTGTCTGAGCACCCCCCTTGTCGGCTCCGAGCAGTGGAGCCGAAGGTGACCCGCCTCGATGCCCCAGCCATCGGCTCCGAGGCCAGGAGTCGATACTGGAGGCATCGAGGCAGACCGCCCAAGTCTTTGGAGCCGAAGGAGAGGCCTGCCTAGGTCTCTTGGCAGTCGGATCCGACGGACTGGTCGGAGCCGAAGCCCTTTTCTTTTTGGCAGGAGTCGGAGAGGAAGCCAAGGCTTCTTCGAAAGAGGGTTTAATCAAGCCTTTGAGAATCAATTTATTTTTCCTCTCCTGGAGGACCCTAGAGGAAAAAGCGTGACATACGCTGCATGACTCCTGCAAGTGCTTTGCCCCTAAACAATACACACATAGTAGATGGTCATCAGTAACAGACATCTTAAAAGCACATTTAGAACATTTCTTAAAGCCCGAAGGCCTATGGGGTTGAGACATGTTGATACACAAATCTAGTCACTCTGACAGGAAAGTACACTAAATTTTAACTACTGATATAAGCTTACAGTAATAAATAAAGCCAACTCTTCCTGTAAAAGAACAGGTAACTCTAACCCAAATTGAACAATTATTAGAGACCCTGTAATTAAAATATTAACAGTCCGGGAAGGCCCTGGATGGAGGGAAAACAAACTGAACCCAATCACACACAACAATTCCAACCAAATCGTACACAAAGTTAGCGATAGCTGTTAAAACAGCTTTTGTGAGCAAAAACAGCAAAAAACTGACAGAAAAGTTAGTTTAATAAACTACTTAGCCCAGCCAGCTCGAGACCACGTCTTCGCAGGGAAGCGGCAAACGAGATCTGGGGGACTGGTGGTGGTGCATCCTGGGATATAGTAAGCTCAGCCAATAAGAGACTCTTTGGCATAGAGCCGAGGATCGGCTCCGAACCCATCATTCAGAATGTAGGCGAGATAGGATCACATAACATCCAACGTTTAATACTGCATTTGTTAAATCTAGCACAAAACCGACAACTAGTGACATTGTGATCTGGGCCTAGGCATGGAATACAGTAAGAATGAAAATGCTTATGAGGTATTTGCTCCCCACAAGAAATACAATTATTAACTTTTACTGACATCGGTCTGAGGCAAGAAAAAGTTTCCCCAATGGGGTACTTAGCTTTATTGAAGACTTCAGTTCTAAAAATCGAATTTGATATCTCAGGAGTCGGCCGACCGGCACTTGCGAACTGCTTTTGCTTCGGGCACCGCACGGCAAGAAAGACTGAAGAAAATGGCGTCGGCTGCTTCTTATATACCCCTGACGCACTGTCGTTAGGGAAGAGGCGACAGCAACCAATGCCGGACCAAGACTTTGGAACTCTGGCTGACTGCGGGACTGCCTGACAGCAGGATAACCCAAGTGTAATGACTGCAGCAGTGAAACACGATAAACATCATGGAAACTCTGCAAAGAAAGTACCCAAGTTGGGAAATGAGCTGGAAAACAAAGCTACAGAGAGGCAGCATAGTTATCTGCTATGCCACTGTGCTGCCCACATATTAACCAAATCAGTACAGTTCATTATACAGTGACTTTAAGCAGGTACATTGTAGGAATTTTACAATTTTTGTGGGTACCTTCATAATGATTATGAAGAACTTCCCAATGGGTATGGATCATTTTAAATGTCAAATGAGTGAAAAAGACCTCTGCTGCAGGATCCCCAACATCTTTGTATCTAAGTCAAAATATGCAGGGGCTTCCTGTCTTGTGGCTCATATAGCAGCACAGGCTTCATGTTGCATCAGTGATTACCTCCTTTGTGAGACTATCAACAAGTGTAACCCCTTAGGTGATAATGGTTTTCAGCTACTAGTAGTCATTTAAGTAGGACAAGAACCACTGAATCACAGATGAGGTTGCATAGGTGATAATGGTTTTCAGCTACTAGTAGTCATTTAAGTAGGACAAGAACCACTGATGATCACAGATGAGGTTGCATAATCCAATATCAGTTAATTATTCTATACTATCTACAGACATCAACAAAGCAACTGCAAGATGAAACTATCAGGCATTTATTCAGGTGGTTAGAAATGCATACCTTAAGCTTCATGCACCATGTTCCCAAAGCCTGTGGCTTAAGGTGATCAGTTCAGCAGGTGCTCTGTACTGTAACTTAGAATTTTCAGCTAAACTCGGTAAATCATAACATGCAATTTAAAAAAGAATGCTGCAAATACATGTAGTAATGTCAGTGTTAAATTTTTAAAACAGTTGTTAAAGCCACTTTCCATTTTAAAGACCTTCACTACTGACTTTCTATTACTGAAAAGTGGCAAAAGACAAGGCAGACAGAAACTTAGGTGAATTGTGCTCTGTACCTCATCTTCAACTCAGTTCTCACTCACTTAACTGCATATGATCACTCACCTGTCTGCTGAAATTTCCTGCAAACTTTCTTATCCTGTTCTTCAGTCAAGGTAGTTGCAGCATCTAAGAAAGAAAGAAAAACAGTAAGAACACTCCACAAAAACTGACTGCTCAGGCATCACAAACCATTTGAAACAACCTGCAAAGTTTAAACAAGAAATAAAGATTTATTCACCAAAGAAAATGCTAGACTTTTACATCACACAAAGTAAAATTATTAAATTGTGAGTCTTTAAATGGATTGATAGAAAAGACATGCACATCACTCTAGACATGGAATATCTTCTCTTAAAGCACACTTGTACCCTTCCAGCTTCATTTATGGGTCTGAAGGAGGTGTCACTGTGGTGGTCCTTTGAAACGTTACAAATGTATTGTGACCTACATTTATTTAAACCTGGTTAAACCCAGGAGTAATGATGGAAGCAGCAAAGTCAGCTAATAAAACAAATGCAATTGACACAGGCTTAATGAAATGATTATATGGACATAAAAAGCGTATTTTAGCAAAACATAAGAAACAGTACATTTTAATTTTAGGCAGTTATATTTATTTACTGACATTTGATTACTAGGAAAGTCTGACTGGTTACAGCCCATTTTCAGCAGAGACCCGGGGAGAAAAGATCCAAATTATTAAAAAAAACATTTTAAAAATAATAATTTTACAGTCTTTAAAAATACAAAAATAAGTTTAATAATTATAACAAATTAAACATAATATGAAAACATTGGTTAAGAACAGATACAAATTATATGACAATGACTTAATAGTTAGAAAAATGTTATTCAGTTTATATAGAAATTAAAAGTAAGTTACTATGATACAAACAGGCATTGCAACATGAAGTGAGAGAAAAGCAGGCTTATGGTATATTTAGTGACAAAGCCAGGGGAGAGAAACTGACAGGAGTGAAGAAGGGAGAGTAAGGAGATGCAAGGTATAAACATGTATTTGTTCACATTTACGGATATAATTTATCCTAGTGTTGAGCACGAACAGAGACAGCTTTTGGCTAGGAAGCCATTCAAAGTGGTCTTAAAGGATGGGAGGGTATTGACTTGATAGATAGAGATAAAGAGTTCCAGGCCTTAGCAACATGGTACCAGTACTGACAATGCCCAGAAAATTTGATCGGCTTCTGGACAGACAGGAGTTTTTTTGTCAATGGATTGCAACGACTGACTAGGAACATAGTTGTGTAGAAGGTTTTTTAGTGCTGGACAAGCAGATGGATTCCGGATCTTACAGGTGGTAAGAAACTGTGTATGTTAGTTGATGGGGTAGTTCTAACCAATTTAGGCTTTTTATTGCAATACAGTGGATTGGTTCTGAAAGCGGTATTTATAGCAAATTTAGCAACTCTGTTACAGCACTGTTCAAGTTTTGATTTTTATGATGCCTGAAGGTTAGTATGGATGGAAGCACCATGAAGAGGTGTGGGGAGGAGATAAGTAGTGGCAAGTGTAGCTTTAGTTGTGTTGGTGAAAAAGTTTTTAGCTCTATAAAACATCCCTAGTTTTTTATATCCAGTTGTAAAAAAGGTATTGTGCATTAAACTTCAGTATGGAAGGATATAAACTTGTTGAAAAGTCTGCAAGGACTTGAAATCCACAGTGGCTCTGACAGTTATACCCTTCTTGCTTCCAGAGTTCATAGGTTCATAGGTAGGTAACTAGGCTATCGGCCCAAGGGCCAAAGTAAGC
Organism: Protopterus annectens; assembly: GCF_019279795.1. Classification (NCBI taxonomy): domain Eukaryota; kingdom Metazoa; phylum Chordata; order Ceratodontiformes; family Protopteridae; genus Protopterus; species Protopterus annectens. The sequence goes on from NC_056733.1 coordinate 536,677,679, forward strand.
CTAGCCAACAAGGTTCCCTGGCTTACTCCACCAAAGAAAGTTATTTTTCCTGTGCCCCTGTCCAGCAGAGCCACAGAAGTGATCCCCGGGGTGTATTTCCTATTTCCCATCCACTCATCAAGATTTTTCTTGAGTGCTAATGAGGAATTTTGCTTGACATAGATGGGTAGCTTGTTCCAGAGTATGGGAAGTCTCGGGGACAGGAATCTATCCCTCCAGCATGTCCTGTTTATTGTGGTGACAAGGTTTAGGCCTCTAGAGAGTGTAGCTCGGAGGGATTGGAATTTCTTTAGGTGTAGCATGTCCAACAGCTCTGGGTTTGACATAGCTTTATATGTTAGGCAGAGGTCACCTTGGAGTAGGCGATATGCTATGGAGTAGATGGAGTTTTTTGAGACGGTCAGTGTACAGCATCTATTTGAGGCCAGTAATATACTTTGTGAGGTACTTCTATGGTCTTTCCAGCTGCTGCAGACGTCTTGTGAGGTACATTCCAAAAGGGGCATTGTACTCTATAATGGGTCTAATTAGTGTCGAGTAGAGGGGAACAATGACCTCTGTTTTCCTGGATGAGAATCCTTTTGTGATGAGGTGTGCCATGTAGAAGAATTTTCTGACTACTGTGGCGATGTGATTATAAAAGGAGAGACTACTATCCACCAGGGTCCCAAGGTCTCATCACACATTTGGCATTAAGTATACCATGGTATGTGGTAGTTCATGGGTACAGAGTTTTTACCAAAGGGGGACAACAATGCACTTATTGGCACTGAGCTTGAGGCCATGGCTCTGACACGAGGCATCTGTCTCAGTGAGGACCTTCTGTAGGATGTCCACATAATTTGGGGACTCAACTATGGCTCCTAGATTGCAATAATCTGCAAACTTCATTAACCAGTGGCCTTCTGTGTTAGCCTGTACTTCAGAGAAGTAGATACCAAACAGGAGAGGTCCCAGGACTGAACCCTGTGGTACTCCACTTGTCACTGGTTTGAAGTCAGATTTGGAGTCTGCAACTTTTACAGTGTGAGTTCTGTCAGTGAGCCAGTTGGCAACCCATCTTGTGATGTAGGGATTTATACCTAGTTTAGTGAGTTTAGCTATAATTCCAGAATGGGGGATGGTGTCAAAAGTCTTGGCGAGGTCAAGATAGGCTGTGTGAATCACCTTACCCATGTCTACGGCTTTGGTGACTGCCTCAAAGAAGTCGATCAGGTTCAGGAGGCAGGATCTGCCCTTCACAAACCTATACTGGGTGGGGTCCAGAGTTTGGAGGTTACCAATGCCTTTGTTTATGAGTTCCATGATGATACGTTCCATGGCCTTGCAGACCAGGCTTATCAGGCTAATAGGGAGATAGTTCCTGGGATCAGTGGTGGCTCCCCCTTTGTGGAGTGGGATAACTGTTGCTGTGCGCCATTCAGTGGGCACAAAGCCTGGTGTGAGGCTATGATTGAACATGGTGCTTAGGTGGGGAGTTGGTTCATTCTGAAGATCATGTAAAACACAGCCTGGGATGTTGTCCGGTCCCATGGATGCTGTGTTTTTGGCTTTAGAGAGTGCAGTTTTTACCTGCATAGTTGTGATAACAGGGACTCTGCATTCTTCCTGTGTATATATGGGCCCTTTAGGGGGTGAGAGGGGGGTAAAGTTTGCAGTGAACCTATCTGCCAGGATGTTGGCAATATCAGTTGGTTCTGTAATTTTCGTGCCTTTGTGCTGTAACTCAGAGCACATCTTGGTGTTGCTACACAGATTCTTGACAAAAGCTATAGAATGCTTTGTGGTTGTTCTTTGAATCAGTGGCAATTTTGTTTTTGTAGCTAGCTTTGGAGGATCTTATAACGGATCTCAGCTTCTTACTGAGGCTGACCAGGGAGCTCCTCCACTTATGGGATTTTACTCTCTTTTGCATCAGTTTCTTCCTCCTGTTGTAGAGTTTGTTTATGGCAGGGGACCACCAGATTGGCTTCCTTTTTTTGGAGGATAGCGTCTTGGTTCTGTTTGGGATAGCATGATCCATGCACTCGTGTAAGTGCTTACAGAGTACATCTGTGTAGGATTCAGAAGTCGTTGTCCATCTGCATGGGTGTCATGAAGTTCGCCACTTCTGTCTTAAGAAGCATGAAGTTGGCTTTGGAGAAATTTTTTACCATGGTTTCCTTAATGGAGGGTGGGGGCAGGATGTAGATATCTAGGGTGATTAGCTTATGGTCGGACCTGACCAACGAGGAGTTGGCTTCAGGTGTGGAAAACCGGTCACTCATGTTGGTAATGACTAGGCCTAGGATATTGTTGCCCCTGGTGGGGGTGTGGATAAGTTGATCCAGGGCACTGGAATTTATGAATTCCAGAAAGCGCTGAGGGAAGGAGTTGGTACATGAGTAGTTTTCCCAGTTAATGGTGGTGTAGCTGAAATCACCCATTATTAGGGTGTTTGGTTGAACCCTAATATTTTCCAGTATATCAAGAAAAAGAGGAGTGGGAATCCTGGGGCATGGTGGGGGATCTGTAGCAAGCTATAATCTGGATTGCAGTTTTGCCCAGAGTTAGTTGCACTTGGATAACCTCGGATGCATTATGCTGAATAACTAGCCTGGAGGTGTGGATATCCTTAATAAATATGGACATACCTCTGCCTTTGGTGTTCCAGTCCAGGTTAGATGGCCGAAAAGTGTGGTATGAGTTATAGCCTGGTAATGCAGGGGTGCTCCCTGGAGCCTTGGACCAGGTCTCAGTCACTGCACAGATATCGATGTTCTCCATTTTAAGGAGTGCCACGAGTGAGTGCATTTTGGGATTTAGACTTTTAGCATTGAGTAGCATTACCCTCGGTTTTTGCTTGCCTGTTTCTGCTATGGTGGTGAATTTGTAATTTGAACCTTGCCTAAAAAGGGCACTGTAGGGGCGGCAAGAGCCTTAGCCAGTATCTGGAATCCCAGGGGCGATAGGTGCAGGCCATCTCTGGCAAAGCACTGTGGTCTGTCAACTATGTCATCTCAGGCAGACAGATACTGGATCCCCCTTAGAATGACATCAGAAGCTTAGCCAATTGTTGATGTCAATCATTTTGTTCTTGTACTGCGGTATAATTCTGGGCAATGGCAGGATGCTACTCAGGGCTAGGGTCATACCTGCCTGGGCTACAAGATCGGAGAGCTCTTCCATGTCTCTTTTCATGTAGTCCAGGGAGGTACGTCTCAGGTCGTTCACACCAAAATGGACAATGACAGAGTCATATTTGTACTTGTTGTGGAGTGACATGAGTGTGTAGGTTATGTGGCGGATCCTGGCACCCGACAAGCAGCTGACAGTAACCTTCTCCTTGTTTAGCCTGGTGAGTGGGACATCAGAGTGCCTGATTATACAGTCACCTATGATTAGTGTGTTGGATACGTTGTTTTGCCTTATGGGCTGTGGTTGAGTGTCACACTGAGTCTGTTGGGTATGTGTCATTTGGGTTGTGTTGGAAGATGGAGATTGCTTGAGTTTCTGCTTTGGAGGTCACTGTTGCTTGAGCAGATAATTGAGAGCGTCCACAAATGTTTTTGTGTTCTATGTGTGGATTTTGGTGGTGTAGGTTTAGTGGAACTATGTGATGAGTGTGGTGTGGTGGAAGTGTTTACCTTCTCCTCTTGACTGTCAAGTTCTGTCTTGGTTGGAGAGAGCTTTACCTCCAGTTTGGCTAGATAAGTGCATGTCTCACAGGTTGTAGTGTTGGGTGGTAGGAGGAGAGAGTTGTCTGTGTACATGAGGAAATTGTTACATTGCCCCAGGATGCCCAAATTCATCAGATAGGAGAGGACACTGGGAGCTGACCCTTGGACATGCCTGAATAAAAAAATATTTTCCTCTAGACAAGTAAGGAAAGTGAGTACAAGAGCTGTTTTTCTATAAGCAAGCAAGGAAAGTTAAGTACAAAACCTTCCTCATGACCTAGAGGAAAACAGTTTAAGTGCTGTAGTAATTTGTAGCTTATTTAGTGCTTACAACAAGTTCTGAACAAGTGCTGAGCACAAATTCAAGTGCTAAAACTAGGAATTTGTATCTGGACTAGACTAGTTGCAGGAAAGAAAAGTGCAAATGCGGGTTTTTAAATCAGAAAGTTGAGAGAGATGGAAAAACTGCCAAACGGCCAATAACTACAATTTCTGGGCCAGAAACCACTCCTTATGTGGTAGATAGGTTGCCTACGTGCTTACCACTCCCACTGATAAGCTAGCAGGCTTCCCTCCAACACAGAAAGGCTTGGGGGGGGGGGCACAAGAGCTTACAAACAGTCCTGGATATCACAAATCTGTATCTGGGCTAGACTACTTACAGGAAAGGCAGGAAATAAGCTTAATTTTTTTGTTGTTATTACAGTTAAGCAGAACACAGGGAGATTCCAGCAAAGTTTTTTTTTTTTTTTTTTTTTTTTTTGTAAAGGAAAGGGAGAAAGGAGAAGCAGAAGATAATTCAAAGTTAGGAAACTAAGTGGGTTGGCCCTCACAAATGTTCTCTCTACTAGGTAGAATGAGCTAATGACACTAGACTGGGAGAAGTGTCCCAGATCAAATTTACAGTAGGGGCGGGCAACTGCAAAGCCACCAAGTATAACAGTGATACACCAATATGGAGAGAGGATTGGGAACAATATTATAGCTACTAGCCTACCCTCTTTTAGACAGTAAACACTACATAAATGTTTATCACAGCAGAAAAACAGCAGTGAGCCACCAAATGAAAATTTTTAAACAGATAAAGGAGCAAGGAGACTCTACAGAATGCTTTTTACTGCAAACAAATCAGTTATATGACATACTCCTTGGCAGAAAATCAGAACAAACAAACAGGTGCTTAATAAGTAGAGAAAAATTCCAGTTACAAGCAAATCCCCTGCATAATAATCTTAAAGTACGTGAAAAATACGCCAAACAAATTTCCTGTATCCTAGTACTTTACAGCACATAAACAAATGCCAAGTTTCTTAAATACATGTTACAATGCAGTTCTCCACAAAAATGTACTAACATAAATATCTAAAACACTTGATCTGATGTTGTCAATTTTCATTCTATCCTCAACTGTTGGGTTCAGATCTGATCCTTGGATACGACTTGGCCATTACTAAAACTCATGGCAACCAAAAAGCTCTCAAGCTTGTCCCTTAACCATAACCCATAATGCACCAGCCCTAAGCTACCTCAGATCTCATTTGCCTCTTTCCGCGAAAGACATGGTTGACCTTGCTCTCGGGTTTTCACAGATAAGTGATTATTATCTTCTAAATTCCTATATTTGCATCTATTCTGTAATATTTCTTATATTTCTTGTTCCGTACCTTCATAAGACATCATATTTCTTCTATTACCATACTTGGTAAATTTGCTTTCACTTGTTTCATCATACAGTGTGTAATTCTTAAATTAATATTGTTGGTATTTTCCTTTCCACTCTCAGTGTAGCCTCTTATTACCATTGCTGATAGAAGGTCCTACCTTCTGTCTTTCCAAAAAAACACACACCTTTTCTATAGTTGCAGTATAATGGTGGAAAAAGGCCCTGCTGGTTTTAAAAAAGTCAGCTAAGTGTGGGCACAAACTGTGTATGTTTACTGCCTTGGGCCATTACATCTTCAAGAGAATACTGCCTTGGGCCATTACATCTTAAAGAGAATTGTTCAAACTGCCACTGTTTCAATCCTAGGACTCTAGTTGAAAGAAAGAATAAACTTGTTAAAAGGATTACTACCATCTGCTTTTGGAGAAGCAATATTTGGGGCTCAATCCCCCAAAAGTAAAGGTAAAAAGCTGAAGCCTTAGTCTCCAAAACCATCCACCCCATCCAAGAAAAGGCCTAAGCTGAATCTGACAAGATCCAAAAGTTCCTTGCTCTCGGATCAGAGAAAGAAAACAGTGATGGAGCTGACTACCTCGGATCCTACAAAACAGCCATTGGATCCAACTGCCTCAAGTCCTATAGCTCTTGCCAGCACAACATATTCACCGTCCATTGACCCTGTCCCTTCAAGGGTGCCCTTACCTTGGAATGCCAACCATCTAAGTCCTCCTCTCTGGTTTTGACTCGTTCTTCCAGAGGTTTGACAGAGGAAGATGTGTAAAGAATGGCGTGGAAGCTCCTCTCAGAGCAGACTTAGACAGGTGTCATATCTACTCCTACCCCTTCAGGTCAGGATGTCCATCCATTGACTACACCCCACTTCAAGTTTCTCCTCTGATTCCATCCATTTCTTTGGAGTCCCTACATCTGAGCATTCCAGATCCGTCTGACTCGGATCCAAAGATATCATTATCTTCAGACCTGAATGTTACTCTGAGAGGTCTGGTTCAGGTGGATCTGGAGGGCTCTCAGAGCCAAAGTTTCCCTGTCATATCTGAGGCATTGCAGTAGACTCAAACGTTGCTGAAGCCATCTCTGCATCTTGGAGCTTCGGCACTGGATAGCTCAGCTCCAGCTTCCTCTTCAGGGAGATTGCTCTCGGAGCGAAGGACAACAGAGGCCCAGAAGCTTGTCTTCTCAACGCCAGGGTCTTCTCTCTCTCTCTAGGACAATCAGCTTTTGAGGTTGCAAAGAGGGTGTTTTCTGCTCCAGTAGAACGGATGGATCCAACCCCTTCAGATCTTCAACCTTCTACCTTGATGTCTCTGCACTTGGAGTCTCGCCATTTTTTACTACAGGGATAACCAGTCCAAGACCCCCAGGCTTCCCAGCAGAGTATTATAATTTCTTCTGATACCTTCCCATAGCATCCCAATGAGGAGGTCCCTAGGAAGAAGAAGTTTAATAGGAAGCATTTAGACTCTCCACAAAAGTCAGTCACAGAGGATACGGACTTTGATGAAGGTGAAGGGTCCCCACAATGACCTCCTGATGACATCTCATTTGGAGACATCCTTGAGATCCTAAGACAGAGAGGTGGTTGGATGCTCAGCAACCCTTCATCCAAGGAGTCCGTATTCCTGGAGGCTTTTGGTACTAGCCAGTCTACCTCCTGGGATACTTGCCCGCCGATGAGGTTATTAATTTGGTCTCTCAGCAGGTGTGGAAAGAACCTGACACAGCTGAACCCATACATAGGAGACCGAACAAGATTATGACACAACCTTTGGACAAGGAGTTTTGGGCTAAAGAGGTGTCCGCTGATGCCATGGTCATGGTGGCAGCCACCAAAAAGAAACTTACCAAACAGAGTTCCATTGTTCATCCCCTAACAGGGAGTCTACGGTGATGTACAGGTTTGGGAAGTGTGTCTATGCTTCAGTGATCTTCATCATAAGATTGCTAAATAATCTGGCAAATTTTACAAGGTTGTAGAGAGATTTGATTAAGGAACTGTCAAATACCCAGTGTCCATTTCTGCAGAGGCCCAATCATCCATGACTTCTCAGTTGGCTACCTTATTATCTATTTCAAGTTAATCCATGAGGCTCATTTCTCATGCAGCCGAGGGTGCCTCGTGGGAAGCGGGTTCAGGCATTTCAATTAAGGGACATGCCTGGATACAGTTATGTGATTTTTGCAGAGCCCTTCAAGTCTTCATTCATCAATGCTCCTTTTGACGGCACATCTTTGTTTGGCCCTAAAGTGAAGGACACATTATCCAGGTGTGAGAAGGATGAAAAGACCCTCTCTGCAGTGAGCATACATTTTTCAACCCCTCAACAATCCTTTTCTAGGAATCAACAAGGTGGGTGGAAAATATGGTTCAGGAAGTCCCAGGGTCCTTTCCAGGACCCACGTGGAGAAAGTTCTGTTAAAGGTAGAGGTGGAACTCCAACTGTCAACTCCCCCATGGCAGAGGAGGCCTGCAAAACCAGGGTTCCAGAGATTCTTTAAGGACCCTACCAGCACTCCTGAAAGGAGGGCTGATTTTCCACCTCTGGAGGCAATCAGAGGTTGATTATCCATGCATCAGAGATCCTGGCTAGACGTAACAAAAGATACTTGGGTACAGAAGATTATATCCAGAGGCTATATAATACCCTTTTCCCACCCACCTCTGATAAAATCTCTGATGTTCCACCCAGTCAAAGGGAAACAGCAGCAATTCAAATAAAAAAGCTGCTAGAAAAAGAGTCATCCAAGAGGTCCCACCAGACCGGATAGAATCTGAAACGTGCTGAAGGTTCTTTTAAGTGCCAATGAAAATTCGTGTCTGGAGACCAATCTTGGATCTCAGCAACAAGAACAAGTCAGTTCAACATACCAAGTTTCAGATGGCCATAGTTCAGTCCATTCTCCCATTTCCATGCAAGGATGACTGGATATGCTTGATAGCCCTGAAGTGTACTATCACATAATGATGAACAGATAATTCAGAAGGTATCTACGCTTCTGGCTGGGAGACGGTCACTACTAGTTCAGAGTGCTGCCCTTTGGTCTCACCACAGCCCCCAGCATGTTCACCAAATGCATGGCAGTGGTAGTGTCTCACTTGAGACTGCAGGGATTCCGGGTGTTTCCATATCTAGACAACTGGCTTATTACTGCCCCAACCAAGTATCACTTGATAAGAGCAAGAGATCAGGTTCTTCAGACTTGTTCTCATCTGGAAACTACAAGTCTCAACTACAGCCAGCTCAGAGTCTGGAATTTATATGATCAATTTTCAACACAAAGTCAATGATAGCTTCACTACCTCCCTCGAGGGTAAAAACCATCAGATCACAGGTCAGAAAAATAATCTGCAGTACCAAAATTTTAGCCTGCTTGGTCCTTCAAGCTCTAGGATCAATCTCAGCAGCGATAACCTTAGTACCTCCAGCTAGACTTTATATGAGGATTCTCCAATGGATGCTAGCAACACAATGGTCGATACTTTGCCAATCCATACGAATCAATCAGACATGCAAGACAGATCTCAGGTGGTGGATTCAATCACACCATGTTCTATCATTCTCCCTCAGCCCATGGCCATAGTGACCACGGACACTTCCCAGTTGGGGTTGGGGGGCATTTTCTGGGGGAAAACAGTCCAATATACTTGGTCCCCCTGAAGAGGCCAACTTGCATATCAATGTCCTAGAGATGAGAGCCGTGCTCTTAGCATTGCAGGCCTTTCAGGATGCTCTCCCTCCAGGGACAGTTGCAGTTCAAACTTACAATATGTCAGTAGTTTGGTACAGCAACAAACAAGGGGGGATCAGATCATACCTCTTGTGTTGAGAAGCACTCACAGTATGGCAAGGGGAGATTTCATCCAACCGCTTTCGCTTAGCAATGTACATTCCGGAGAAGTCCAATGTGATAGCAGACAAACTGAGCAGGTACATTCTTCTACCCAACGAGTGGTCTCTCAACAAGGAAGTGAAAGAAATGATTTTTCATCGCCAGGGCCAGTCTTGCTGTGATCTTTTTGCTTCCCCCTAAACAACAAATGCAGCAGCTATTTTACCCTAATACTTCACAATTGCCCCCCTGGTCTACTTTATGCCTACCTGCCAATCCCATTAATACAAAATTTCTGCAGAAAGATGCCAGGTTGAAGAGCAAAGTCATCCTCATTGTACCTTACTGACCTCAGCAAGTTTGGTTTCCCTTCCTCTGGCATCACTTACGTCACCAACCTTGGATTCTGGATCCCATTCCAGACCTCCTGTCTCACCCAATGAATATGATCCATCCACACATTTCAAACCTCAGGCTGATGGCCTGGTTTCTCCAATTCCATTAGTAGCCAGACAACAGATTCTCTCTAGCTCCTGTCCAACATATAATTTTATCTTCCCATAAACTTTCAACATGAAAACTCTATACAAGTAAATGGAAAAAATGTGTTTACTGGGCATAACAAAATCAAGTTGATCCTTTTTCAGCTCTGATACATAGCATACTCAAGTTTTTAGCTTTACTTTTTAAAGAAGGAGTGAATTCCTTGACTATAAAAGTTCAGTTAGCAGCAATATCAAATTTTCACATTGGGTTTGAAGGTTCTTCAGTAGCCTCTCAAACTGTGCACAGCTTTCTTGTGAGGTACTCTTCTTTTGAGACCCCCAATTAAGGACCCTAACCCACTATGGTATCTCAATTTGGTACTGCAGGCTCTCATACAGTCTTCTTTTGAACCAGCAGCTAAATGTCGTATTAAGTATCTTACATGGAAAACTGTTCTTCTAGTAGCTTTTACCTCTGCTACATGAATTTCAGAGATTCAAGCTTTATCTGCGAAACCTCCATACTTGATATTTCACAAGGATAGAGTGACGCTACAAACAAATGCCTCCTTTCTTCCCAAGGAGGTGTCAGAATCCAATATCAATCAGCCCATTAATTTACCAGTATTCTTTCCTAATTTTGCAAATAAGGGTGAATATGTTACATTTATTGGAGGTCCACAGGCAATTACGTTTTTACCTGCATAGAACAAGAGAGATCAGAAAAACAGACCGATTGTTTGCTTCCTTTGCAGAACTGAAATTGGAAAAACCAACAGCAAAGTAACTTTAGCCAGATGGATAACTGATTGTATTTCTTTTACATATAACTAATTGGGCATTACATTGCCAAAACTGGTACAAGCTCATTCAAGTAGATCCATGGCAACTTCTTCAGTCTTTCTACGCAGAGCATCCATGGACGATATATGTGCAGCAGCAACTTGGGCTACTCCCCATACCTTTGTTACACATTACAAATTGGATCTCATCTCAAGAGTAGAGCATCATTTGGTTCAAGTGTAATCAGAAATATCCTTCCTTAGAGTTCACTCAGGATTGCAGGTAGCTGGGGACTCTGTCCCAACAGTTGAGAATAGAATGAAAATTCATATCAGATAAAGAAGTTACGTATTCACCAAAACGTTTAATCTGTGTTGTCCATTTTTGTTCTTCCTAAATTTCCTGCCCAAAAGCCCCCATCCCTTCTGTTCACAAATTTCTGGTCGAATGTGTTCTTAGAAAGACATCACTGTCCTTTACACTGAGCTCCAGATATAGTTTCTTCCTTTATGGAACACGTGCAATTTTATGTTTCCTCGAGTTATGCATGTTAAATATTCCCTTTCTGGTAAATTCAGCAAACAAGATTTGAGGTAGGTTAGGGCTGGTGCATTATGGGTAAGGGACAAGCTTGAGAGCTTTTTGGTTACCACAAGCTTTAGTAATGGCCAAGACAGATCCGAGGATTGGATATAAACGCAACAGTTGAGGAAGAATGAAAATGACACAGACTAAACCTTATGGTGAGTACACAACTTCATTTTATACACTAAGAGCTATTTAATACATTATGCAGTGCATGGAGTGCACTGATTACACTACAAAATATGGAAAAAGATAAATTTATTGAGAACATTTAATTTTTTTTAGTGCTTATGGGTGCTTAACAAAAGCTTGTTAAGGACACCCATGTGGCATTAAGATCAGGGATTTAAAGCAGACAATGCCTGCAGGCAAAGAACAGTGGCATACGGTAAACAGTTTTGAAAAGCTGTTAGAAAGTCACTCTGTTTATGAGTGTAGCAAAGTGCCTAAAAGCTTTTAAAGCTGTTAGCTCTACAGAAGGCACTTCATTTCTGTCTGCTGTTTGTTTTGATAGTGCAAAGTGCTTTACCAGCTTTCAAAGGCTTTGAAAGCTGTTAAAACAGTACATGCTCCTACACAATTGTGTTTTACAGAAATAAATCTGCAACTAAACATACCATAACAGTAGATGTCTGAATGATCACTGCTGCAGTAGCCCAAGCTATGTGGGTTACATCCTGCACAGGATAAAACAGCACCTTGTATGTGCCCAAACCTTTAGTCAGCAAGAGCTGAGTAGAAAAAAGGTCTGGGCATGAAGCTCTTCAGAACTTTCATAACAACTGAGAGAGAGGCCTAAAAAGACATTGCTAGGAACAAACAAATGTCCACACTCTGGCATAAAAGAGTGCAACAAAAAAGCAAGGGGAAAAGGGAGCAACTACTGCAGCAGTGATTATTCAAACATCTACCATTATGGTAAATTTACTTGCACAACTGTACTATGTTCTTCACATTCTAGTAAAACCAAGTTGGAAAACAGCAACAAACAACAGCAAATGCCCTCAAGCCAAGGAACAACAGTATTGCTTTAACGCTCTTTATTCAAGACAAAACATTTTCGCCCCTGCTATGCAGTAGGCTTAATCAGAAACAACGAAATGAAAAAAATTTTAGCACACTTTTAAATAGTGCAAACATGATGTCATTTCCTTAGAAACAGTGTAGCCAAGTAAAAACAAACAAAAGGAAGTTGTTCACTCTGGAAATACCAAAAATAAAACTTCTTGACATTAAAAGTACAATACATCAAAGAGCATAACAATGCAAATAACATTATATACATATATTTAAATAACATTCGTGTTGACATAAAAAGATAAAAAAATATAAAAATAGGAAGTGTAAAATACTTTCCAAATAAATTTGGAAAGAACGTACTATCTCTGGTAACTTTTATATCTAAGTATTGAAGAGATATTACAAGACTCATTTAGGCCAGGGAAAGAGTAGGCATCCACCCCAATTTGCCACTCTAATTCCCTGATCTCCAAAAATAATGACTGAGGTCCGCCTCTAGAGCCCAAAGTGACATGTTCAATTCCCATGAATTCAAAACTATGTCCTATGTTATTAACAATGTGTTTAGACAAAGCGTTGTCAGTTTTTTTATTTTTTATTGCGCAACAGTGTTGGTAAATTCGATCACTGAACTTGCGATCAGTTTTCCCTATGTAAAAACAGGGGCAGCAAACACAAAAGGCAGCATAAACAATTGATTTTGTGTTACAATTAATTTTTGAATGGATAGTGTATTTCCTATTCCTAATTGTAAACGAGCTACCAGATCTCAAATATTTGCATCTATTGCAAAAACCACAAGGAGCATTTCCAACCTGTCTAGTAGTTGGCATGCAATGAGTAGTCCTTGAAGCAGTTCCTTTAAGTTTTTCCCTCTTCTATAAACTACAGAGGGGGATGGACCCAATTTTTGAAGTAGTATAGAATTATTATGGATAAAATACCAATTCTTTTTAATAATTGCCCAAATGGTACCGACCTCTTTGCAAAAGGTCAACACAAAACTTGTGTGAAAGTCGGTTGATAATTGGGTAGAAGTGACATTAATATTATTCACTACAGGGCTTTCTAAAGTACCCACATCAAGTGCATGCCCCGTAGTTGTTGACTCATGGATATTATTAGCTAGCAAAGGTTTGTAAAAGCCAATTGTTCTTTTCATGGACACCTCCTCAATGAGTTCATCAATCAAGGGGGACGGGTAGCCCCTATTAGAAAATAAGTCTTTCAAAAAGGTACACTCAATTTCAAATGCCTCTAGTGTGCTACACATGCGCACAGCTCTGACCAATTGTCCTTTGACAATTGATCTTTTTTGTTTGGGTGGGTGGTTACTAGAATAATGTAGGAAACTATTACAATAAGTAGACTTCCTATAAGTACAAGATGCAAAGCAGTTGTTAACAAAATCCTTCACCAACTTGACGTCTAAATAATCAATTTCGATTGTAGAAAAATGAAAGGTAAATTTTAAAAATGTAGAGGAACCATTCATCAGTTGTAATAAATCAATTGCATCACTTTCATTGCCATCAAGCAAGATGAACACATCATCCAGAAAACGCGTGTAGTATTTTACCATGTCTTTAAATTTAGGATTAACCCTAAAAAATTCTTTCTCCCAGTAAGCGACAACCAGGTTGGCAACACTACCGCCACAGGGGGACCCCATGGCGATACCCTGTTTTTGCAGGTAATACTGGTTGTCGAAGAGGAAGAAATTAGAAGATAAAATAATCTCCAATAATTGAGTAACAATGGAAATTTCTTCCTTTGTGGCCCCAAGACTCACCAACATAAGTTCGACCCATTCAACTGCTTCCAAGTGCAGAATAGACGTATATAAATCCACTACGTCGATTGTTAAAAAATTGAGAGATGGGTCAAAACCAATGTTATTAACGGATTCTAAAAAAAGACCAAGAATCCTTACATATTTCAGGGATACCTTTTAGGTATTTAGTGAGGATCCCATCAATGACCCTAGAAGATGGGTGTGTGATGGAACATCGACCATCAACCAAGGCCCGTAATGGTGGATCCACCAGATCCTTATGTATTTTAGGGATACCAAACATCACGGGCACTTTGGGAGATGAAATGTTAATAAAATTAAAAGTGTCAATATCAATCAAACCATCAATGAAAAGGTCCCTGAAGTAACCACTGATTTTTTTATGTGACCCCACCATCTCCTTAAGTGAAGAGCATTCATATGCTTCTGAGTCAAGAACCAAATGCATTCTCCTGTTATAATCACAGGTGTCGAAAATGACCAACCCCCCACCTTTATCAGGTTTCATAACCCTAACAGGCATTCGGCTCAGATGATCCAGAGCAATTTTTTGATCGTAAGAAATATTGCTATGATGGTCGAGGCATTTTGCACTATCAAGCAAATGTCTAAGATCTAATTCACAAACATTTTCAAAAATGCTCAAGTTAGGGTGAAGTGGAGGGTTAAAAGTACTAAGCAATTTAAACGTAGGATGCTCACTATGTACATCATTGTTAAACAGTAATTTTAAATTCAATTTACGTACGTAACATTTAAGGTCAATCAATGTTCTAGCTAGACAAGGCTTCTGGTCCGGGACGAAGGTAACACCCCTAGACAATAATTCAACCAGTTCTTGGTCAATACAAAAACTTGAAAAGTTATAAACCTTAAAGTCACCTTTTCTATTTAGTAGAATTATAGGTTTGTTCAGGTTTTCTAAAGGAACTTCAACCAAGACATTAGGTGGAGTTAATTGTTGTAATTCAACCGTTGTTGGGGTTTGTTGTTCCTTCCCACTAAAAAAGGCCTCTGTTGGAATTTATTGTTGGAGTTGTTTTTATGGTTCTGACTGTTAGCCTTAATCCTACTACTTCTCCTTAACCCCTCATTCGAAGGGCCAGGGTCACCGTTACTCTGGTGATGGTTTTCCAAATTTTCGTCTCTAGTGGACATGGAAGACGTATCCATTGTACGGTTCATGCCTTCATTCGAATTTGTATTGTTAAACTTATTCCTAATGATGTTAGGGTAGGCAATACCCTGTTGATAAGCCTTCCTGTCCCTCAGTAATTTCTTTGACTTATTGTGTTTTAATTTCACAATAAGCGCGTCAATACTAGAGAAGATATGTTGGTAATCATATTTATAACGTAAGAAATTAATGTCCAACTTTATGGTATTGTCAAGTTCCTCAGTATCAGTCAAGAGATGCCTAATGTGGTTATTGTAGTGCTTGATCATGAGTTCAAGCAACTCTGTACCTTGGCGATTGAACAAACATGACAAGTCATCTAAAAAAGCTGGATCTGTGAGTAAAGTAGTAGGAGAAAAAGAACTCCTTAAGCCTTTCGGTATTATTTTTTCAGCCAAGCATTGCTGAAAATAGGCCACTTCGAGCTGTAATTTCTTAATTTTTAACATTTTACTGTCCAAAATCTTTAGTTTTTCAGAAATATTGTCAATACAGTTACCTGTGTTATGATCCTGAGAAGATGAATCAACAAGCGGTGGAATACCGAAACCGAAGCACTCGGTATTACCGGTCCAATCAGAAAAAGAAGGTACACCAGTAAATCCACCAGTGTTATCTGCTGTAGAATCCGCAGGCAGGTGCCGTTGAGCACCAACGTTTACATCGTGGTATCAAGTTCGCCAATGGGTCCCAGCCCATAAGTTCTATTTGTGTTTGTAAAAGCACCACGTTGGGAATCCACCCTCTGTGGGAGAGCCGGTACATCCGTCTGCACACAGCTACGGCTGTTAGGTAACAGTTGCCCCGCTGGTATAGGAGCACTAGGATTGCCAGAGTCCAAAACACCCGAGAAGTTGTTAGGCAGAGAAGTAGCAATAGGAAAGCTAGATCGCTGAGTACCCGTAGCTTTGCCTAAATCCCCTTGGTTCGATGGTACACTGTTAGCTTCAATAGCGTCTAACCGTTTGTCAAGACGCTCCAAACGCTGATTCAGCGAGGAAAGTAGTGTTTGAAGGTTAATAGGTTCTTCAATTTGGTGGGAATCATCCATCCCAAATAGATTAGGCGTCCTTGGGCTCGTAGAGTCTCCGACCGACATACTAGTAAAACCAAGTTGGAAAACAGCGACAAACAACAGCAAATGCCCTCAAGCCAAGGAACAACAGTATTGCTTTAACACTCTTTATTCAAGACAAAAAGTTTTCGCCCCTGCTATGCAGTAGGCTTCATCAGAAACAACGAAATGAAAAAAATTTTAGCACACTTTTAAATAGTGCAAACATGATGTCATTTCCTTAGAAACAGTGTAGCCAAGTAAAAACAAACAAAAGGAATGTGTTCACTCTGGAAATACCAAAAATAAAACTTCTTGACATTAAAAGTACAATACATCAAAGAGCATAACAATGCAAATAACATTATATATATATATATATATTTAAATACCATTCGTGTTGACATAAAAAGATAAAAAAATATAAAAATAGGAAGTGTAAAATACATTCCAAATAAATTTGGAAAGAACGTACTATCTCTGGTAACTTTTATATCTAAGTATTGAAGAGATATTACAAGACTCATTTAGGCCAGGGAAAGAGTAGGCATCCACCCCAATTTGCCACTCTTAATTCCCTGGTCTCCAAAAATAATGACTGAGGTCCGCCTCTAGAGCCCAAAGTGACATGTTCAATTCCCATGAATTTAAAACTATGTCCTATGTTATTAACAATGTGTTTAGACAAAGCGTTGTCAGTTTTTTTATTTCGTAACAGTGTTGGTAAATTCGATCACTGAACTTGCGATCAGTTTTCCCTATGTAAAAACAGGGGCAGCAAACACAAAAGGCAGCATAAACAACTGATTTCGTGTTACAATTAATTTTTGAATGGATAGTGTATTTCCTATTCCTAATTGTGAACGAGCTACCAGATCTCAAATATTTGCATCTATTGCAAAAACCACAAGGAGCATTTCCAACCTGTCATTTAAATATATATATATAATGTTATTTGCATTGTTATGCTCTTTGATGTATTGTACTTTTAATGTCAAGAAGTTTTATTTTTGGTATTTCCAGAGTGAACAACTTCATTTTGTTTGTTTTTACTTGGCTAAACTGTTTCTAAGGAAATGACATCATGTTTGCACTATTTAAAAGTGTGCTAAAATTTTTTTCATTTCGTTGTTTCTGATGAAGCCTACTGCATAGCAGGGGCGAAAACGTTTTGTCTTGAATAAAGAGCGTTAAAGCAATACTGTTGTTCCTTGGCTTGAGGGCATTTGATGTTCTTCACATTGATCATTGCTGCAGTACCTTAAGCCATATGGGTAGATTACCATAGCTTAGAACTGAGAGGCAGAAGGGGGAGGAGTCCATGAGCCCCTGCAGAATGTTCCTAGCAAACCCTGACCAAGGCCTCAAAAAGGAAACTAGCTTGTAGTGCTTTGTAATACTATGTAAGGATGACCACCTTGCAGCTTCTATAACAGAAATGCTTCTAAAGTCCAAAACTATAGATGAAGTTAAGTCCTAGCAGAATGTGCCTTGACCCTCCCTAGAATAACTTTGTTGTGGTGAGAATACCAAAAGGTAAATACCCTGAGACAACCACCTGGAAAGTCTGTTTTGACACGTTGTCCCTTTTTTCTTATCTTCAGAAGAAATGATAGTACCAAAGTTGTCTGTGGATAATCAAGGTATGAAGTATCTTTTATCCCTCATTTTTTGGTAAGGGGAGACAGAAAGGTTTGGCTTAAACTTGGATACCACTTTAGCCATAAAATAATTAGTGCTCAAAGAAACTCTGTCTCTATGAAAATGAAATAAGGATGAACCATCATAAGTACCAGAAAGTCAGAAACTCTTCTTGAAGAGGTCAGAGCAATCAGTACAACTACTTTCTATGTTAGGAATGACAAGTCAAACAGGCAAGATATTTCAAATGGAGCAAGTGTTCACTTCTCTAACAAAACATAAGATCCCAAGTAGGAGCCACCAGTTTTCTTGGAGGTCTCTTATGCACTATCCATTTCAAAAACATTATGACATGAAAATGCCTTGAAAGAGGGGAATCCAAGGGCAAACATAATGAAATGACTGACAGATGAACATTGATAAAGGAGTAAGACAGGCTATAGGACAGTAACTCACCCAAATATTGTAAAAACAGAGAAGCATTAACCCTGAATGGTTGCTGGTTACGTTGCGGGCACTGACTTTAAAACCTTTTCCATTTGATTATATATGATTTACTAGTAGCAGGCTTTTCTTGCCTTCATTAGTACCTCTAAATGCCCTCAGTAACAAACACTTATAGGTTCATAGGTTCATAGGTTCATACTAGGCTATCTGCCCAAGGGCATTTATAAGCCTAGCCCATAGTTATGTGGCTTTCGCCACCCCTTTAGTTTGAATAAAAACTATGCCTATCATTTTTCTGTGCCTCTGTCAAGCAGTGACACTGAAGTAATCCCTGGGGTATATCTGCGATCTCCCATCCATTGGTCAAGATTCCTCTTGAACAAGGCCAGCGAGGTGCTCTGCCTCACATGTACCGGGATTTTGTTCCACAGCATAGGGAGTCTCTGGGTGATGAATCTGTCCCTCCAGCACGTTCTATTTATAACCGTGTCAAGGTTTAAGTCTCCCACCCTTGTGGTTCTGAGGGATCTAGATTTCTTGAGGTGAAGCATATTCATCAAATCTGGGTTTGACATGGCCTTATATGTCAGGCACAGGTCACCTCTGAGCAAGCGGTATGAGACTGAATAAAGCTGGAGTTCTTTCAGTCGGGCAGCATAAGACATATTTTTGAGACCCTTTATCCTTTTGGTGAGGAACTTTTGGGGCCTTTCAAGCTGCATCAGGTGTCTGGTCAGATACATTCGGAACGGGGCATTGTACTCAATCATAGGTCTAATGAGTGATGAGTACAGGGGACGATGACCTCCCTTGATCTAGATGTGAATCCCTTCATGATCAGGTGGGCGATATAGAAGGTTTTCCTAACTACTTTAGCAACATGAGTGTCAACCGAAAGACTACTGTCAACTTGGGTGCCCAGATCCGTGATGACTTTTTCTGTGCTCAGTGGATTGTCACCTATATGGTAGCTAGGGTAACCTTGTTTTTCCCGAAGGGTATGACTATGCATTTTGGCGTTTAACTTCAGGCCATGGCTCTGGCACCAGTTATCCGTTTCTGTGAGGCCCTTCTGGAGGATATCTGTGTCAGATGTGTTTTCGACTATGGCCCAGTTTGCAGTCATCTGCAAACTTTGTCAGCCATAACCCTCCTGTGTTTGCTTGTACTTCAGAAAAGTAGATGCCGAACAAGAGTGGACCCAGGACTGAGCCCTGTGGGACACCACTTGTGACAGGCTTTGAGTCTGACATGGCTCCAGCAACTCTGACCCTGTGGGTTCTGTCGCTAGCCAGTTTGCAACCCATCTTGTGATGTATGGGTTTACATTCAAGCTGATGAGTTTTTCGATGATACCTGAGTGGGGTATTGTGTGAAGGCCTTTGCCAGGTCGAGGTAGGCTGTATGGACTGCCTTTCCCTCATCAATGGCCTTGGTGACTGTCTCGAAAAAGTCAACCAAGTTTAAGAGGCAGGATCTGCCTTTGACAAAGCCAAACTGGGTTGGATCCAAAGTCTGCAAGTTCCCTATGTCTTTATTTATGAGTTCCATTATGATCCTCTCCATGGCTTTGCAGATAAGGCTTGTCAAGCTAATGGGGCGGTAATTTCCAGGGTCTGTGGAGGCACCGCCCTTATGAAGTGGGACCACAGTCGCCGTGCGCCACTCCTTGGGTGCGTATCCTGAGGTGAGGCTAAGATTAAACAGCTGTCCTAACTGTGGGTTTAATTCCTCGTTGAGTTCATGAAGCACACAGCCGGGGACACCATCCGGTCCCATGGATGCTGTGTTTTTGCCTTAGTGAGGGCAGTTCTCACCTGGGCGTTGGAGATGTTTGGGGGCTACAATCCTCTGGAATAGATATCTCTCCTTTTGGGGAGGGGAGAAGTTTGCACTGAACCTGTCAGCCAGTATGTTAGCAATGTGTGTAGGTTCAGTAATTTTCACATCATTTTGAACTAATTCTGAGCATATCTGGGAGTTTCCTCCTAGGTTTCTAACATAGCTAAAGAAGGCCTTATGATTGTCTTTAGAGTCCTTGGCGATTTTTCTCTCAAAATTTGCCTTGGATGATTTTATGAGAGCTCTTAGTTTTTACTTATAATGATCAAAGGTGTCTTACCTTTCAAGGATTTTGCTCTATCTTGTAGTAGCTTCCTCCTTTTGTTGTAGAGCTTGTTTATGGCTGGGGTCCACCAGACTGGACGCTTGCCTTTGGTACAGAGAGTCTTAGTTTTGTTTGGGATTGCCTGATCCATGCAGTCCTGTAGGTGCTGGTAGAAGGCATATGTAAGTGATTCAGCGGTTTGAGTAATGTTTACCACTGGCTCAGGGGCCTTAAAGGAGATCACACTAGTTTTTAGAAGTGTGAAATCGGCTTTTGAGAAGTTTTTCACTGTGGTCTTTTTGTTTCAGGTGGGGCGGATGAGGACCTCCAGCGAGATTAGTTTATGATCTGATCTCACCAGTGAGGGGTATACTTCGGTGTTGAACATTTTGATCCCATGTTCGTGATGATGAGATCAAGTATGTTTTCACCTCTTGTGGGGATGGTGACTAGTTGTTCCATGGCATTTGAGTTTATGAACTCCAGGAATCTTTGGGTTAGAGTGTTCGGGCTTGAGTAGTGTTCCCAGTCCATATTAGGGTAGTTGAAGTCACCTAGTATGATGGTGTTTGGAGATACATTTATCCCCTCCAATGTTTTCAGGAAGGCCATGTGAGGTTCCTGAGTTTGAGAGGGTGGCCTGTAACATGCTACAAATTGCAGAGCAGTCTTGCCTATGGTTAATTGCACCTGGATGGTCTCCGATGCATCGTGCGTTGCCACCAACCTTGAGGTGTGGGTGTCCTTTATGAATATGGACACCCCCCCTTTCTTGGTGTTGTCCGGATTTTGGGGCGGAACGTATGATATGAGGTGAAACCTGTTAGTGCTGGGGTGCTCTCAGGAGCCTTGAACCAGGTTTCTGTCACAGCACAGACATCGATGTTCTCCATATTGAGAAGGGCCTCGAGTGCGTGCATCTTGAGATTGAGACTTCTGGCATTGAGCAGCATTACCCTTAGTTTTTTTCCTTTTTGGTGTTCTAGGGTGGTAGGTTTAGAATTTGAGCCTTGCCTAAAAAGGCACTATGGGGTGGCAAGAGCCTTTGCCAATATCCGGAAGCCCAGGGTGACAGGTGCAAGCCGTCCCTTGCGAAGCAGCGTGGCTTGTCCAGCATGTCATCCCAGGCAGACAGACATTGGATCCCCTTTGAATGACACCAGAATTTAAGCCAATTATTAAAGCTGATCATCTTATCACTGTATTGTGGCATCATTCTAGGTGAAGGTAGGATACTGCTCAAGGTCAGGGTCATACCTGCCTGGGCTACATAATCAGAGAGCTCCTCGGTGTCCCTTTTCATGTAGTCCAAGGAGGTGCGTCTCAGGTCGTTGACACCAGCGTGGACAATGACTGAGTCGTACTTGTACCTGCTGTTGAGAGACCTGAGTGCTTGCGTTATGTGGCGGATTCTAGCGCCCGACAGGCAGCTTACTGTGACCTTCTCCTTACTCAGTCTGGTGAGCGGACGTCAGTGTGTCTGACTATGGAATCACCAATGACAAGTGTGTCTGGCATTTTGTTTGGCCTTAAGGGCTGTGACTGTTTGACACTCTGACTGTGTGGTCTATGTGTTGCATGTGTTGGGTCGTGAGGTGGTAGTTGTTTGGGTGACTGCTTTGGTGGCCTCTGCTGTTTTGGTAAATTTTTGATCAGAGCCTCCGAGTATGTCTTTGTGTGAGTATGTGTATGATTTGAAGTTGTGATGGTACCATGTGTGACTGGGTATGTATTGTGTGTGGTTGCCTTCTCCTTCTGTCTGGTCTTGCCAGTCCTATGTTGAGAGAGCTCAGCCTCCAGTTTGGCCGTATAGTTGCATCTCTCGCATGTATTTGTGTTTTGTGGGAGAAGGAGAGGATTGTCTGTGTACATGAGGCAATTGTAACATTGCCTCAATATTCCCAGGTTCACCAGTTGAGCTGGAGAGGACACTAGCAACTGATCCCTCGACATACTAGAAGTAGTAGATAAAGAACTTTCAAAGGACTCCGGGGAAGTGGGTTTTAGGCTGGTGGGGTACTATCTATAATAAGAGTGCTTTATCAAGGTGCAAGTACTGTAGGAGTAAGTGCTAGGCTTTACAGATAGAGAATAGTCTACTTGGGAATCAAGTAGAGATGAACTTTTCAGTTATAGGATATGCTGGTTAGATCAGCAGTACAGTTTAGCGTGTTTTATAGCAGGGGCTGAAGGGAGCTAGGAATTGGCCCAAAACGACCAATGGACTACTAGTTTCTGGCTGAAACTTCACCAAATCGGACAAAAGGCTGCTCAGTGCTTCCCACTCCCACTGGTAAGCAAAGAAACTTCCCTCCTTCCTAATAAGGCAATGGATCAGTAACAGGAACGAAAAACAAAGCCCAGGGATCAGCAACTCTGAAACTGGACTACTCTAGTTCAGTAAAGTGGGAAAACAAGAGATTTTTGTTTTATTACAGAGATAAGGAAAAAACAGACAGTAAATGCTATAAATGCTGTAAATCGGCTAGCACTTTAGTGTGTAGCCTACAGAAACAATTTGCAACAATTAGTAACTTAAAGTGCAATAAACAGTGTAAAATGCAGAAATCACTTAAAGTAGCAGTAAAACAGGCGAAATGCAGTCGCTAGCTTAATAACAGTGGGAAAGCCACAAAAATACTTATATCTGGTAGAAAGTCACTCTTTTAGCTCTCTGCTGCTTGGATCACTCTGCAGGCCACCACGAGGATCTGTGCAGAGTTGGTACAAGCTGGAAAACACGTGTTTAGCGTGTTTTATAGCAGGGGCTGAGAGGAGCTAGGAATTGGCCCAAAAGCGACCAATAGACTACTAGTTTCTGGCTGAAACTTCACCAATTCGGACAAAAAGGCTGCTCAGTGCTTCCCACTCCCACTGGTAAGCAAAGAAACTTCCCTCCTTCCTAATAAGGCAATGGATCAGTAACAGGAACTAAAAACAAAGCCCAGGGATCAGCAACTCTGAAACTGGACTACTCTAGTTCAGTAAGGTGGGAAAACAAGAGATTTTTTTTTTTTTTTTTTTTTTACAGAGACAAGGAAAAAAACAGACAGTAAATGCTATAAATGCTTTTAAGTGGCTAGCACACTTGAGTGTGTTAGCCTACAGGTAAAATTAAGCAACAAATAACTTTTTAAGAGTGCAAAACAGTTAATCAACACAAAAACAGTTTAAATAGAATGCAGAGCTGTATAAACAGGCTAAGATGCAGTCGCTAAGCAGTAAATATTCAAAAAGCCAGAAAAAAATACTTAAATCAGTTATAGCAAATACAGTTATAACAAATGCCCCTGTTCTTAAGTGAGTAGATCCCATCTGTGAGGAAGCTTATGTTAATTTCCCCTAACCAATTCCAAAAGAAGGAAAAACACTGTTGTCTGGATCAGAAGAGAGTCACCACAATGATCTTGGGGGATTCCTTCTGAATCTTCAGAAGTACCTGGAAAGGATGGAAAAGCATACAGGAACATTCCTATCCAAGGTAAAGAAACTAGTCTGTATTCCAGGCCTTCCTGCAAGGAGTCCTGGAGCAGACTTTCTGCCAGCTAATTATTTAGACAGGATGAAAAAAGTTCTAGCTGAGAAACTCAGAGACTGAATAAATCTTAGAATATCCCTTGATCTAGTTTCCATTCATGACAATCTGACTTTGTCCTGTTCAGCTCGTCTGCCACACAATTTTGCTCTGACAAAATGTAGAAAGCCTGCAAAAGGAGATTAGCTTTACAGCACAAATCCCATGCTAACATGGCTAGTCTACATAGGATGTCAGATAATGGAAACCCCTTCCTTGCTGACATATCACATCACTGTGGTATTTTCTACAACAACTTGAAGTGGTCCTGGGAAGTAAGGTGATTTAGTCAGTTGAGTGCCTTGATAAACAGAGATGCATTTCCTTATGTGCTTGTGTGTCTCTGTCTCTGTTTTCCCAGATACCTTGTACCTTTATCCCCTTAATACTGCTCCTCAAGCAAAGTCCAAGGCGTCTGTGGTGACTCACTGCTTGGATTCAGGGATATTTGATGTCTCCACCAAGTGATCATTTTTCCCAACTCCCAAAACTGGAACCTGAAAAAGACAGTAAGTGTTGCTCCTGGTACCAAAGAGACTAGAGATACCACTATATCTTTCTCAAGTGAAGATCCAAAGGTATCATGAGACTCAGACCCCATGAGACCCAGAATCCCGAGGTATTCCCTCTCAGTGACTTAAGTTGAGTGGAAAACCCCTGAAATAGATCTAAATATAGATCTATGTTTTCCTGCAGAAGAAAAGACAATAATTAGAAAGAAAACACAATAATTAGGAGTGTCCATAGAGATCCATGCAATATAACAGAAGTAAACAGGATATATTACTGTGCATCTAAATTAATAACAGATAAATTTCTACCACAAGAACACAGGGTACTGAGGGAGAGAAATGGGAGAAATCGAATACCATCATGGAAGTACCGAATAGAGAAAACTACAAAGCAACTAAGGCAAGAAGTGTCACTATTAGTAGAGTATAGAAGAGGGAACAGATCAACAAAAATACTTAGAAAGATAGATGTGATAAAAGCAATGTGCAGTATTAGAACAGCTCAGGATCTATCATGCACTACTGCAAACAACCTAAAAATCTCAGCACAGGCAGAAAAACTTAGAAGATACATAGATAAATACAGAGGAAAAGTACAAAATAAGCAATTTATTGATGACCCAAAACAGTTTGATAGAGAATTGGGAAATAAGGTAAAATGAATTGAAAGACCACCAAAAAGAAGAAACAGATAATTTTTGGAGAAGCATCTGTGAAGATCCTGTGGAACATAATGAAGAGGGTCTATATCACATAGTCGAAGTCTTATAACTTCAAATACGTAATGTTCGAACAATTATGTTTGAAGTTAAAAAACTTCGACTATGGATAAAAAAAAAAACGGAAAACAAAATAAACTGTTTTAAGCAGGGGGGCAAGCCCCCCTGCGTCCCCCACACCCCCAGCTACTTAAATATACCAACTCCGAGATCGCACCCCATTGAACAAAATGGAAACTCCGCTTATGGAGATCTCCATTCAAATGCTCAAACTTTTACAAATTCGAATTTATGGTCTCGACCATATGAGGTTCAAACTTGTAAAAGTTCGACTACGTGACAGGAACCCTAATAAAGATGCTAAATGGATAGAATTACAAGAAAGAATAAGAAGTTTAAAAGTACAGGATATGAAATGGGATGAAGTAACAGCCAAGAGAGAGAGTGAAACAAAGTTTAAGACAAGCCTCAAATTGGAAAACCCCAGGCCTAGATGCAGTACCTAATTTTTGGTTAAAAGTATTAACATCTTTGCATGAAGATTTAGCCATCGGGAAAAACTATTTATGTGCACACCCCAAACAGACACCAAGCTGGATAACAGGGAAAACAATGCTCCTATTTAAGAGTGAACCTGCAAGCTACCCTAAAAATTATAAGCCCATAACTTGCGACGATGTACAAACTATACAGTGGAATTGATGCAGACAGTCTACAGTCATTTAGAATAAAACTCAATTATGGCAATAGAACAAAAGGGCAATACAAGAAAGTCATATGGCACAAAGGATCATTTGCTGTTAAATAAGTCATAGTGGAAAACTGTAAAAAGAAGAAGAATTTAAGTATGGCATGGAATGACTACAAAAAAAAAGTATTTGATAGTATCCCACATTCATGGATAAAAGAGTGCTTAAAATGTATAAAAGTGTGCTTAAAAATGTATAAGATAAATGTATAAGATACAACCTACACTGATCAACTACATTACAGTGATCATGAAACAATGGCAGACTACTTTGCAATTAAGCCATGATAAAGGACAGATTATTCCAGGGATAAAAATTCAAAGGGGGATAATTCCAGAGTAACTCTGTCACCGCTGCTATTCTGCCTTACCCTTAACCTAATAAGCTACCTACTTAACAGCTTAGGCCATGGCTATAATTTGGGTCCTAGAAAACAACTAAGTGTAAAGACTTCTCATCTTCTCTTTGTCGATGATTTGAAACCGCATAGCTCATCAGATGAGGAAAGTACAGTTGTGTACACTTACCATAAATGTAGATGTTCAAGTGTATTCACTGTTGCTTTCATCAAACTTGGGTTATCCTGCCAGGGATAGCCCTCAGTCGGCCTGAATACCAGAGGCTTAATATTTCTGCGTCAGTTGCTGTCGCTTCAGGGCTGACATCAGGGGTATAAAAGCATGCAGCCGACACCATTACATCAGTTTTTCTTGCCCCAAATATCAGGAGCCCCCAAATAGGGAGCTAAGTTATGGTGGAAAAACACCACCAGTAAAAAGTAAATACCAATGACCCTGTAAGGGGTGAGTAAGAGAAATAGAGAAAGAGAGAGAGAGAAGGGGGCTGGAGGGAGTGAAACCAGGACTGCAACAGTGAATACACTCGAACATCTACAGTTATGATAAGTGTACACAACTGTACTATGTTCTTCGTGTTTCACTGTTGCAGTCATCACACTTGGGTTGATTCCCAAAGCTGCAGAATGGGTGGAGGCAGTCAAGAAGAGTTGGAGTTGGCTAGTATGCCCTGCAAAACTGCTGTTGCAAAGCCCGCCCTGGATTTGGAAAATATAGGCAGGCGGTAATGCTTGGTGACGGTATGAACAGAACTCCAAGTAGCAGCTTCCAGAATGTCCCTGGTAGGGACTCCTCTGAGAAAGGCTGTATAGGTTGAAGTTGTCCTAGTGGAATGGGTTCTGACCCCCCCCCCCCCTCCCGAGGGTGTGGTTTCCCATGGTGTTGGTAAAAGAAATAGAAACAGTTTGCTATCCATTTGGAAATGGTTTGTTTTGATATGGCCTTGCCCTCTGCCCCTGGTGCAAAGCTGACTAGTAACTGGTCAGATTTCCTGAAGGGCTTAGTCCTATCAAGGTAGAATCTGAGTTGTCTGTGCACATCTAAAGAGTGCAGGATCCTTTCCCCCTTCTTTCGAGGATTAGGGAAAAAGGTGGGCAAATGGACAGATTGGCTGAGAGCCACACTGGACACCACTTTAGGCATAAAGGTAGGGTTAGTCCTCAGGGAGACCCTGTCAGCAAGAAAACAAATGAAGGGTTCCACAGCTATAAGTGCTTGTAGCTCAGACACTCTTCTAGCTTAAGTGATGGCCAGAAGCAAGGCTGTTTTCCAAGAGAGGAATTTTAACTCTGCTGACGCTGCAGGCTCATAGAGGAGTAGTGTGAGCTTTTCCAACACAAAATTAAGGTCCCAAGCAGGGGTGGGGGCTCTTCTTGGTGGCCTTAAGTTGTTAGCCCCTCTCAGGAACTGTTTGATGAGAGGGTGAGAGAAGAAAGCTGGCTCAGTGCTGTACTAAGCAGAGAACGCAGAGGCATGGATCTTAATGGAAGAGAAGGATAGGCCTCTGTGGAGTAGGTCTGCTAGGTAATCCAGGATGAGAGGTAAGGAGGGCTGTGCTGTATCCGCTCCATTAGAGTGAATCCAGGAACAATATCTTTTCCACTAGCACTCCCTGTTTTAGAGGTGGAGGTACTCCATTGCTTAGATCTCGGCATACCCTGAGACTGTAATCTGGGGGGTCTGTTTCCCCTGGGTCTAGTTTGAGATGGCCTTGAGGGGGCTGGAAAGGACCAATGTTTCGAGGGGCAATGCCTACCGAATCTGGGAGGCTGCACTTGCAAAAAATCTTTGACCGTCTGCACAGACTTAGCCTTTTCTTCCATCTTTTTTAAAACATCTTCTGCTTTGGTGCTAAAAAGATTGTCCTTGTTCAGAGGAGCATCCAATAATTTTGATTTGACACGGTCTGGCAAGGTCTGCTCCTTAAGCCAGGCATGCCTTCTAAGTACAGAACCTGTGACTGCTGCCCTGCAAGATGCTTCTAGGGCATCAAACCCACATTGCAGGGTATGCTTGCTGACTTGGCTTGCAGAATACATAAGCTCCTGTAATTCTTTATTTTCTGCACAGTCAGGAAAGGTAGATAATTTTTGCTTAATAAGTTCCATAGTATGTTGCTGGAATTTCAGCATGTGGAACTGACAATTCAATGCTCTAATGGCGAGAGTTACAGAGGTGTATACTTTTTTACCCCATATGTCTAAAGCTCAGGAATCCCTGTCCGAAGGGGTGGGATTCTTAGCTGTAGTTGGCTTTTATTCCTTTAGGTCCTTAGGAGATGACCTCTGGGTCAGCAGTAGGATTTCTGAAGATAAATTTGTGAGAGTCAGGGACTCTGTAGTACCTGTATGATTTCCTTGGAGCAGGGGGTAAAGTATCAGGAGTTAGACTGGATTCCATAAAGACAACATCCACAACATCCAGAACAGGAGGGATAGCTAAGGGTCTGTGCTGTGGTAAATCTAAAAATTCCCTGAGTCTCTTTTTGGACTGAGGATACTCCTGGCATTCCCAGTGGAAATGCCCTCTCAAAGTATGTAGGGTTTCACCAAAAGAAAAATCGTCTGGGGCGGAGGCAGAAGGAATGGATTTCTCTGCATCTGAATCCTCATAGGCAGATAAGGGCATGTCTTCATATTCAGAAACCTCAGAGTCATCAGACTCTTGGTCAGATAAAGCTGCTGGGGACAAGTCTCTTTTTCTTTTAGCAGGGGAAGGCTGACTTCCCCTAATCAGCATGATCAGGTCTTCTGCCATTTTAAGCATCTAAGATTGTGGCAAAGAAGCAGGCGCTTGACTTTGGGTGGTCGGTTTTTTAGGCATAGCTCGTACTCTTAGCCTTAGAAACTTGGTCATTTTAGAAAGAACTGAAGAAGCGAAAGAAGTCGTCGGTTTGTGTTGAATATCGGTAATGCAAAGAACTTCCTCAGAAGTCGGTGCATGCACAGCAGCTCCAGACCCATCCAAGGTAGAAACATCCGCAGGTTCTGTAGTCAAAGAAGAGTCTTGCGGCATACCGGACTCCGAACGGGTCTTGGTAGTAACCTACGAATTCATCAAAGCAGGCATCAGGGGCTGCAAAAGCACCTCACTGAGTACCGGTGAACTGGCGACTAGCTTAATGGAAGCATCGTCTGCAATTTTGGACCTGTGCGGTCTGTCTCTGTCTTTATCCTTACGTTTTTTTAGAAGATCAGTAGTCAGATGGCTTACCGAAGCCATTCCGGAATATGGAGATCGAGAACGAAAGTATTTAGCTATAATAAGGGCTCGATGAAGAATAGTTTGGGCGTTGAACAAAGCACAAAACCGACAGCAAGGTACGTCATGGTCTGGGCCTAAACAGGTGACACAGTAAGAATGGAAATCTCGGTGTGGTATTTGCTTTCCACAGGTGAGACAATTGTTAACTTTTTCTGACATCGGTTAGACCTAGAAAAAAGGATCCCCAACGGGGTACTTAGCTTTAGAAGACTTCAGGATGATTCAATTTCGGAAATGAAAACTCAGGTACTGGCCGACCGGCACTCGTGCGAACTGCTTCTGCTTAGGGCTCCTCGGCAAGAAAGACTGATGTAATGGTGTCGGCTGCCTGTTTTTATACCCCTGATGACCTGACATCAGTCCTGAAGTGACAGCAACTGACACAGAAATACTAAGCCTCTGGTATTCGGGCTGACTGAGGGCTACCCCTGGCAGGATACCCAAGTGTGATAACTACAACAGTGAAACACGAAGAACATCTGAAAGTACAACTGCAAGTTGTCAAAACTTTTTCAGATGATATAAGAATGTCATTTGGTCTTGATAAATGTGCAAAAGCAACCTTTAAAGCAGGAAAACCACAGCACCAAGAAAACAGTTTGGGACAAGAATCTGATATACAAGAACTTGAGCAAGAGGGAGTGTATAAATATTTGGGAATTGATGAAGGATCAACAATAAAACATGAACAAATGTGAATAAACTTAGTAAGGAGTACTTTAGAAGACTTAAATTAATCCTGAAAACAGCACTGACATCCAAGAACAAAATATAAGCTATTAACCAATTTGGTCTTCCTGTCCTAACTTACAGTTTTGGAGTGACTGACTGGCCCCAAAATGTGTTGGACAAATTAGATAAGAAAACAAGAAGGATGCTTCATGCTCACCAAATGATTTATAAAAATCACTGCATACCAAGATTATACATCTCCTGTCCCAATGGAGGGATGGGCCTCCTTGAAATTGATTACATGTACAGATCTGCAATTGTGGGACTCCACACGTATTTGATGACCTCACAAGATCAAAATGTAGTGAAAGTTTTGAAACATGAGGAGAATAAATCTAAGATGACTTCCCTGCTTAGGTTTGCAGAAGCATACCGGTGTCAAGCAAAAATGGAAATCAAACCACAAGTGGATAAAAACCAGGCAATCAAATGAGCCAAAAAAAAACAAAAGAAAGAATATAAAGTGAAGGACCAGATGAGAAGGCAAGAAATGTGAAAAATGAATATATACAGTTGCAAGTACAGAAAACTTCAGGAAGAACCGCATGTTGATCACGAACAAAAGCAGGAATGGTTAAAAAGAGGTGAATTCAAACCAGATGAAAGCTTAATATAGGCGGCACAAGATAGTGGGCTGCGTACATGTTGGTTTACAAAGTCCATTGAACATATGGGAGAAACAGACAAACGTAGGTTTTGTAAAACAGAATTGGAAACAGTTGTACACCTCATTGCTGGTTGTGACATACTAATGGCAGAAGGACTGTATACTGAAAGGCATAATAATGTGGCGAGACTGTTGCACTGAGGATTGTGCAAACATCATGATACTGAAGTGGCTGAAAAACCCTGGAAACATGAGCCAGAAAGCATCACAGAAAATGATGGTCTACATCACATGGGATCATTCATTACCAACAGTTCAAAAGATAGATGCTAGAAAACTGGATATAGTGGTCCAAGAAAAGACGACAAAAGTAGCATTGATCATTAAAATCGCCACATCCAGTGACTACAGTGTCCTGCGTACAGAGACACAAAGTCATAAAATATCAGGATTTGCAAGCAGAAACGAGAGCAATGTGGAAGAAAGATTCCCAGATAGCTCCAACAGTAGTAGGAGCAATGGGTCTTATAAAAAAAAAAAAAAGTCTACAATCATATTTAGATATGCTACCAATAGATGCAACTCCACATGAACTGCAGGTGGAGTCATTACTGGGCACATTCCAGGTGCTGCGAAGAGCACTTTTGGCTGACATCAAAAAGTGAAACAATACTAACTTCATGAACTTTAATCATACTTTGACTTGGGAATGGAGTCCATTCCAGTCATGGTATTAGAAACTCAAAAAGATTTGAAGAAATTAAAAAGAAAAGCTCTTTGTACTGAGATATCTAGCAGACATCCCATGAACACAATCCTCTGTGATGGAGTCAAAAAAAGACATTTTGAATGTTCTCTTGGTATCCCAGTCTGCACAGGAGATCAGAACTCTCATCCAAGTGAGAAGTTCCTGACTCTTAAGAAAATACTCTGCAAAGGTAAGCAATTAATTTAAATATGGAAAAAAGTGGATTACCTGTAGCCTGCAATGAACTATAACTTGAGCTAGAAACGTTGTGAACACTCCTGGGGCAGTGGATAGGCCAAAGAGTAAGGGAGAAAACTGATAATGTGATGCAATCACATAAAAGCATAACAAATGTCTGTAAACTGAATGAATAGGAATGTGACGACAACCTTAGATTTAAAAG
Source organism: Protopterus annectens (assembly GCF_019279795.1). Lineage (NCBI taxonomy): Eukaryota > Metazoa > Chordata > Ceratodontiformes > Protopteridae > Protopterus > Protopterus annectens. Next base: position 536,709,608 of record NC_056733.1, read on the forward strand.
ATGCTTACCAAATGAAAACTCAAATGAGGAAGGAGGTGTAACAGGCTGTGATATGAAAGCATTTTGAACTTGGGTACTGTCACACACTGGTTTAGGAAAGAAAGGTCCAGAATTGGTCTCCAGATGTTTTCTTTATTTTTTACCAAACACATTCGCAAATAAAAACCTCCTCCCAAATGGGAAGTAGAAACTGTTTCTATTACCCCCTGAGAAAGCCTGTGCCACAGGGTGAGAGGGAACAAAGGGGTTTGGTGTTTGGTCTGGCAGATATGGAATAATTCCCAGGAAACAAGAGATTTCTTCCCACTGTCATCTGCAACCCTGCTAAATTAGTCTCAGAACCCATTTGTCTGAAAGAATCTGATGCCAAATTGAGAAATGGAAATTCAGATTTTCTGGAAGGGATAAGGAGCTGCCAGGGTGTGTGTGTGTGTGGGGGGGGGGGCGGGCAAGGTCCCTTATATAGTCATTCTGATTTGACTCTTGTTCTGTGGGTGCCTATTTTTTTTGTTTGAAATCTCTTTGCCATTGTTTTTAATCATCTTACCAGAATTTTGCAGAGACTACTTATTTTGCTTCTTGCCAAAATTAGATAAGGGAGCAGAAAATCCCTTGGAAAATTTGAAGGAGGGATGAAAAACCTGAGAGATTCTCAGTATCAACTTACCCCTCTCATCACTTTTTTGATAACCTCTGTAGCAGAGAGTCTAAAAACTAAACTTCTATACACAGAACAATTTAAAATCGCATTTTTTACATCTTCTGTTAGGTTCTGAGAATGCAGCCAAGCAAACTTCCTCACAGTACCGGTGGCTACAGCCCTGGATGCAATATCTAGATAGCCATAAACACACTTTAAAGAATGAGTGGTGACATGAGAAACTGAAGAAACTAAACTACACAAAACACATTTTTCCTCACAGGAGGGAACAGCAGATAAAAAAGTTATGTCTTATCATAACGTTCCATCTGTATTGTTGATCCTTATTCAATCATTACGCCTGGGTTACAGGTTCCGACCTCGGAACCAAGCCGGCCATCTTCCAAGCTTGCAACAGCCCTAAACTCTTACCCACAATTCCCCTCTCCCTGTTTCCTCAGATTGAGTTTGCAAGTCAAAGAAAGTAGAGGCTACCTCTGGTCAAAGGACCTAACGGAACCGGATGATGAGATCCACTATAAGCCTCAGAAGGGGGAAGGAGGGAGGGTCGTAATGACTGAACGAGGATCAACAATACAGATGGAATGTTATGGTAAAACATAACTTCGTTATCTGATATTGTTAATCCTCGTTCATTCCTTACGCCTGGGACAGAGTCCCCAGCTACCTTTATTCCTGGGAGGCTCTCATGGAAGGACATTCCTGAGCACCATTGAACCAAAGGATGCTCGTTCTCTGGAGGCCAAATCCAATTTGTAATAGTTGATGAAGGTATGAGGTGTAGCCCAAGTTGCAGCTACACAAATGTCATGTAAAGAAGCTCTAGCATGGAAGGCAGCAGAAGCTGCTACCAATCTAGTGGAATGAGCCCTTACGGCTATAGTTGGAGGGATATTGTGAGTTTTGTGAATAAATGTTAGAGTCATTTAGCCAATGGGACCTTAGAAACAGCACATCCAACAGCACATCCAAATCTAGGCCAAGAATAGCTGATCTGATTTGCGAGAAGCCTTAGTTCTGTCCAGATAGAAACAAATTTGTCTGTGAATGTCTAGGGTATGTAGACAATACTCTCCTCTGTTAGAATGATAGGGAAAGAAAACTCGCAATTCAATGGTTTGGTTAATGGACATTTCAGAGATCACTTTTGGCAGAAAGGAAGGAGTAGTTTTCAATGACACGCTATCTTTATGAAAGATCAAGTAAGGCCGTTTGATGCACAGAGCTTGAAGTTCAGAGATATATCTGGCAGAAGTAATGACAACCAAAACAAAGTTTTCCATGAAAGAAACCGGAGGTCGCATGAAGAAGCTGGTTCAAAAGGAGACATTGTCAAAGCTTGCAGGACTAATGACAGGTCCCATGGCTGGATAGGTTCTCTAAAAGGGGGTTTCAAATGATTTACACCTTGTAGAAAGGTCTTGCATAATTTGTGTGACATAAGGTAAGAGTCATGGATACCATTGTGAAAATTAGATATTGCAGCCAAATTAACTCAAATGGTAGAAGCAGATAGACCAGATTGGAATAAACTTGACAGGTATTCCAGTACTACCGGCACTGGTGCTGAAAAAGGGTCTATCCGTTTTTCCTTCAGCCAAATGGTAAACCTTTTCCACTTGCTGAAATAAGTAGTTCTGGTGGAAGACTTATGAGATGCAATAAGAATGTCACATACTGGGAAAGAAAGATCAGTCTGCCTGGCAATCACCAGAAGTGGAGGAGCCAAGCTGTGAGCTTTGGGCTGTTCAAGTTGGGGTGAATCAGGTTCTGCGGATGGGAGATCAAGTCCGGAGTTGGACTGAGAATCCATGGTTTATCTAGCAGGTGAGGCCGTAGGAAGGGGAACCAAATTTGACGAGGCCAGTATGGCGCTATGAGGATTATCTTGCTCTTCAACTGACAGGCTTTCTTCAGGAACTGGGAAATGAGAGGAAGACAGGGAAAGGCATAAAGCAGACCCGAGGGCCAATCGTGGACTACAGCATCCCTGGGTGACTGTCCCCGAGGGGGAATCAGGGCGAAGTAATTGCTTCATTTGTAGTTGGTTGGGGATGCAAAGAGATCACAGCATGGGAGACCCCAGCAGTTGAAAATCTCCGCCACTATAAGATGATTCAGAGACCACTCGTGTGGTTGCAGAATGCACCTGCTCAATCTGTCTGCTATCACGCTGAACTCCCAGGAATGTGCGTTGCTATCAGAAAGAGGTTAACAGTCAGCATCCATTGCCATATCCTCATGGCCTCCCGACAAAGTGGGTAGGATTTGGTTCCGCCTTGTTTGTTGATGTACTAGACTACAGCCATGTTGTCCGACTGTATTGCAATAGTCCCTGACAGGAGGAGGGGATGAAATACTTGCAACGCTAGAAGCACTGTCCTCAGTTCTAGAACATTTATATGCAGATGGGCCTCTAGTTCTGAGCACGTGCCTTGGACTGTCTTCCCCTGAAAAAGCCCCCCCACCCCATCAGGGAGGCATCCGTGGTCACTGTGGCTTTGGGCTGTTGGGGTGTGAAGGGGCGAGACCATTGTGACGGGTTCTGTGACATCCACCAAATCAAGTCTTGTTTGCATCTCTGAGTCACCCGAATCTGGAATGATAGAGGAACTGAAAAGGTACCACTGGGCGAGTATTAACCATTGTAAGAGCCTCATGTGGAATCTCGCAAGGGGGACAATGGTGATGGAAGCTACCATGGAACCCAACAGCTGGAGGACAGAATGTGCTGTGGATCTTTCCCTTGAGAGGATGGCTATGAGTTGTTGTTTTATCCTTAGAATTCTGTGCTCTGGAATCGATGCCTTGCAGTTCTTTGTATCCAACAGGACCCCAATAAATTCTATGGATTGGGATGGGGGGAGGTTGGATTTTTGCCAGTTTATAGTTACACCTAGCCTTTTTGCGGTGTGAAGGGGTATGCCAAGGTTTCTCCCAATAGACGTTTGGTAGGGGCAGTGATGAGCCAGTCGTCTAGGTATGGAAACACCTGGAATCCTTGCAGTCGCAGGTGAGCTGTGACAACTGCCATGCACTTTGTGAACACTCTTTGGGCTGTAGAGAGTCCCTAGGGCAGTACACGGAACTGGTAATGACTGGCTCCCGCACGGAAGCGAAGAAATCCTCTCAATGGTCTGTCCACCTTTATGTGGTAGTATGCATCTTGAAGATACATAGAGCATATCCAATCATCTGCCTCCAAGAGTGGGAGGACAGACTGCATTGTGACCATCCGGAATTTCTGTACCTTTACGAATTTGTTTAACACACTGAGATCCAAAATCCGACCAAAGTTTCAGAGAGCTCAGAAATTAAGTCTCTTTGAAGCCTGGTAAAATGTGCCATATAATTCAGGGACCTGACTGCAAAGGTCGCTGATGCAAAAGTACGCTTCCCTAATCTGTCCAGCGCTCGGGACTCTTTCTTGGGTGGGTGGACAGTCTGGCTTTCTTCCGCCAGATCCTTTTTTGTTGTGGCTGCCACCACCAAGGCATCTACAGGAACACCTTTGGACCAGTGAGGATCACTATCTGGAGGGGACAAGATTTTATCTGGCCTCCGGAGAATGGCTTCAACGGTGTCAGGAGCCTTCCATGCATGCTGCACGACAAGGCGGACAAGGTCGTTGGCAGGTGGAGTAACCCAGGAGGTACGGGGCCAGGTATGAAAGGCCTGCAGGAACACAGACTCTTCAGAGGTTGGGTTAGAGGGCCGCCATTCACCTCTCTGTTTAAGTATTTTGAGGATATCTCGAAAGGATACCTCAGAGGGTGACCGAGGGGACCCTTCCCCATAATCAAAGTCAGTCTTCCATGAGGGACTCCTCTGGAGAGTCTACGTGCTTCCTCTTACACAAACTCTTGTGATGAACTTCCTCAGGGGGAGAATCTGGGGAAGACAGTGCAAAAGGGGCCTCCTGTGGGAGTGTGTCCTGAGGCCCTTGTGCCTGAGGTCCGCTAGGGGTGGCTTGTGTAAAATGCGCTCCAGAGGAGGATGAGGGCACTGATAGCACAGGATCGCCAACAGACGCAAGAGCCTTCTCCATGAGTTGGAAGGCTGGGCCACCCGAGGAAGTCACACCTCGCTCAAGCAAATCAGCCTGCCGACTCAGAGTCCCTGGATGGCTGTGAAAAACAGGAGTACGTACGCCACAGCTGGCATCCTGAGCAGTGACTGGAGTGACAAGTTTCTCCTGCCACAAAGGCAACTGCGGCTCCTTAGTTGTTGTTGTTGTGTCTTTTGGCTTATCCCAGTTAGGGGTCGCCACAGCGGAACTCTGGTCCGCTAATGTTTGGTAGTGGATTTTTACGTGCCGAGTTACCAGCCCTGATGCACAACCTTCAATGAAGGCACGCTCATTCACACATGTCCCCACACAGAAGACGCTCTAGCTGAGAATCGAACGGGACAATGTCTTGCTGTGAGGTGACAACGCTACTGCAGCACCACTACTGCGGGACAACTGCGGCTCATTAGTGAGGTCCATAAAAGGCGCTGTAGTGAGGGAAGTATGTGCTACAGCAAGGGGCTTCAAAGGCAATAAAGGAGGAGAATAGGTAGGGATATTTTGAGAATGGTGTTCACCTCCAAAGGAAGAATAGGTCCTGGAGGGTTGGATACCTCTGGCCGAAAGCAATTGATCCACAAGACGCACCACATCATGTTCAGAGAGGCTTCTAGTGCATCTCATGGACATAGCTGAAGGGGAGTCAGGTCTATCCAAGGATGAAGGAAACTCAGTGCCCCAAGGGGTCTTTGGATGGCGCTAAAATAGCTATCTGCACTGAGAACAACGGAGCTGTTAAGGCCTGTACTACTGGTGTCTGCACCGAGGAGATCATGGGTGCCGAAGGTAAGTGGTAGTTGGCACTGTGGTAGGTGCCGAAAGAGTCTATGCGGAAAACGAGGTGGTCGGTACAGAGAGGATAGTCGGTGCCATGTAAATTGTCGGAGCCGAAGCAGGAAAGGGCATCAGAAAAGTCATCGATGCCGTAAAAGTCTGCATCTATGAAAAAGTCGGTGCAGGTAAGGAAGTCTGAACCGAGGGGCCCCTCGGTTCTGATGAGGTGCAAGGCACAATACTCTGTGTCGAAGTAGCAGAAGGTGCTGAAGGCTTCAGTGCAGAAGATCTAGGCACCGAAAGCCTCGGGCCGAGGAAATCAACTCTGAACTCGAAAGTTTGGCCTTCTTAGGTCTCAGTTCCTGGGGGTCCCTCAGCAGGAGACGATGGAAGAGACTTGGCCTTCTTATGTTCATTCCTTTTCTTATGGGAACTAGGAGGGGTTGAAGCCTCAGACCCAGAAACTGCCTCTGTAAAGAAAGATTTAAGTAGTCCCTTTAAGATCAGTTTATTTTTCCTTTCCAAAGTCCTGTTAGAAAAGTTTGCACAAATCCCGCAAGGCGGGTCAACAATTAAGTGAGGCACACCCAAACAGTAAACACATAACGAGTGTGCGTCTGAAATAGGCAATTTATGCCCACAATCCACACATCTCTTAAATCCCGGACTACCTTTTTTCTCTGCCATGATAGGTAGGAGGAAGAAAAAGAAAGGAAGGAAGAAGATACCAACAATGGCATGAAAAATACCCGAAGGTAAAGCAAAGAAAGGTTTTACCAATGATGGTAAAGGAGTTACCTCACGGTAAGAAGAAAAAAACAAAAGAGAGTCGCTAGATGAGATAGGGTAAGAGATAACTATTTAACAAAATTTCAACTGAGAAAAGCTGTAATACAATTAGGTATTATCAAAGAAAATTTTACTTAGCTCAGGAGAAGTGGCTAGACATGACTGAATGGCGATGTGGCAAACGAAATCTGAGGTAACAGGGAGAGGGGAATTTTGGGTAAGAGTTTAGCTCGAGAGTCTGTGGCTGTCGCGAGTTTGGAAGATGGCCGGCTCGGTTCTGAGGTCGGAACCGGTAACCCAGGCATAATGACTGAATGAGGATTAACAATATCAGAGTAATTATTATACTTTCACAATTAGAATAATTTTAACATATAATCTTGACAATTCAAAATTCTACAAATTAAAGTTGCAGAAGGATACATTTTTCCCAAACTTATTTTTTACTGTCCTTGTCAGAAGGGGAAGGATTAGAATTCACAAAATGATTGGTGGCAGCTGGATTAACTAAAACTATAGCTGCTGGGTCAGGTCTAGGATGAGTGTATAAAAACTGAAAGACAGAAACATTGTACGTTATATCTGCTCTCATAAGTGCAGAAGGCTGGCTATCAGTAAAACCACAGAATGTGATGACAAGCACGTCCTCCAATGCTGCCAGCAGTGGGGGAGAAAGAGAGGAGGTTCCCGAAATTCCAGTTGCAACATTTCATGGTATTTTCTGAGGGACTGAAAAAACACAGCATTCTCACACTGAAAATGCTGGTACATTGTGGAAACAGTCTTGGAGAAAGAGAATCCTTGACAGGGAGATATTCAGATAACATGCTTTCTCCTCAGTCTGAATCAGAAGTCTGAGGAGAAAAAAAATGCATCTGTCCCATCATACTCCTCTTCAGATTCAGTTTTTTGAATCTTTCAGGAAAAGAAGAATACATTTTTTAACCAGAAAACAACTGTTAAGAATAGTCAATGGCGTATATACGATCCTGTACCAGACAAGCTACTCTTGCCCAGTAAAACTGGTGCAGGAAAACATACACATTTATTTTTCTGTTTATTTTCGACAGAAAAGTTGAGGTAAACAGAATATTAATGGCAGCAACAACTTCCACAAGGACAGGCACAACATTCTGGCTAAGCAGGGAGATCTTTCCTGCCCCTTCTCGCAAAACCAAGCGTGGCTCTCCCATACCCACGGAGGGGACCCCAGCAGTCACAAAGAACATGGCTAACTCTCCATCCATGGTGGCCGTATGTCCAACACCAGAGGGACTCAGGGGAAAAAAGATGAGTGGCCTGAGGAACCAGCTTTTGCCACAGCAAAGTCATTCACCCCTGCCAAGGCAAATTGCTAGCCTGCTGTGGTGCTAAAGGTTGTTTATTTAACTTCCTTTTTGTTGATTGAAGGACTGACCCCTCAGGAATGGTAGCTTGTTCCAGGGTCAAGCCAAAACTGGTGTTCCTTTCCCAGGGGAAACTAAACAGCACAAGCAGTTAAAATTTAAAAAGTATTACAGTTAGTTACTCTTCCCCAGTAAAAACACAGTTATAAGCACTCCAATGTACTTTATCAGACCCAAAATGTAATTTAAACAGAGTTTCACCAAGGAAAAAAGTTTTAAAATGTTTAAATTAACTTTTAAACTGTCAAAAACAAAGTGCGCTCCTGTTTAAAAATACAGTAAAGTCATGTGACAGTCAAAAATATGCTTTCCTACATAGGAGGTTAAAACATATATGTGGAAGGTTTCCCCAAAGGGAGCTTATCCATCCAGCAATGGAACAGCACAAGTTGACAGTTGATCCTAGAAAGCCCCTGGAGGATCACTCTCTTTGGTGGCAGCAAAGCTCTGAAGGGCATGGCACCCAAACCTGTCTTTTAGTCAGCTCAGTTCAAGCTGACTGTTTGGGCACATGGAAGGTGTCCTAAAGCTTTGGAAGCTGTTTGGCTGTTACATCCTATGCAGGATATAACCCATTTATATTTTGGTCTACTGTAACGGTGATCAGTATAAAAACGATCTAGTATGTGGAACAGATAAAGCTCTTTGCAATAAAAATTATGATCAAGTCACAGATAACATGCTTAATATGCATTCTAAACACAGATGCCAAGATTCACGTCTTGAGCTTCATTATTGAGGTAAATTTCTTGTTAGCAGTGTCTCAAATGCATAAGCTGCTTATAATCAGAGTGCCAGTCATAATCTTCTGTTACAAATGACAAATTTCAGTAGCTCAAAAAACCTACATATATTGTTACTCACATGATGCAATTACTGATGCTAAGCACTTTTTGCAGATTACTAATTTTTGAAATACTGGTGAAAATGTAGACTATGCATATTTTCAATTAACAGCCTTATAAACACAAAACATCTCCAAATTGGATCTGCCACACAAAGAAAGGTAGTAGAAATGCCATTCATGACTATACAAGTTTTCTTCACAAGATGTCATGCATATTTAAATGCCATTTAGTTTTTGAAATGAACATTATGTATTTACCATGACAGACCTGGAAAAAAGGTCTATTCGGGAGGACAAAACTAAGGCCAGCAGGCTTTTAGGTCAACTGAAGTAAAACTTTAAGCTGCCAAAAACACTCGCCTATCCCAATGTGCAATACCCCTCTGTAGATCCTAAGTCAGCAGTCTGAATAGTAGCACTACTTTGAAAACATTGCAGTTCAAGAATTCAAAAAGCAAAGAAGTAGATTTTTTTGTTTTGATTGGCCTGTATGCCATATGTGCAATCAAAAAAAAAAAAGCTAAAAGGGCTGAGATTTCAATGGCAGGGGGGGCGGAGGGATCAGGATCTCAGGCTCTCGGGGGACAGTCCACCCAAATAGGACATCTGCTATACACCTTACTAGGGAACTAATCATTGCAAAAATAAAATAAAGTGAAAAATAGGAATTTCTCTACAGACAGACATATATAATGAATGTTTGATACATATTTACTGAATGTTCACTCATAGTTCAGAAGTACCTAATGCAGCCAAACTCAGCTGCCAACTGGCAAGCTGGGAGGAGGTTAGTTTCATCTCTAGTACTGGACCCATTTCTAATCCACACAGTCAGATCTTTCACTTTGTTCAACAGTGGGCCGGCCTCTCCGCATCCCAACCCGTCAGGTCCTCGTAGTTATCTAACAAGCACAACAGAGTTATCTAACAAGCATAACAGTCCTCCACAAGTCGGCATCACCTCGCCAGGGTCCTAACACAAGAAGATACTTTTAAAGTGACCCACTTACCCATACCATCAAAAGTTTACAGGTCACACCATTACATGTCTCAGTAGCATTGCAAATCATCTAGCATTACAGCAATTCAAGGCACTTAGAAGTTACTGCAGGAGATGTGAAGTGTGAAGTCCTCAATAAATCCTTAGCCGTGACCTTCTCTCTCTTTCCTCTTCTCTTCACCGCCAAATGAATCTACCGACACAAAAAAACGGCACCACGGTGTTTTTGGTCGCAAAGCATACACCAGCTGAAAAGGCATAAGCATAAAAAAAAAAAAAAAAAAAAAAAAAAAAAAGTAATGTTACAACAGCTGAGGGCAGCTGACGGAGGGGACGGAAAAAACACGGAAAAAAAAAAAAATAAACTTAAGGGGAGGGCATGATGGAAGAGCCTGAGGGGCGGAGTGGCCCGCCGGGCACGCAGGTTGGACACTACTGCACTAGAAGGACATGACTCACAAAGTCCTGCACTCTGGGAGGAGGACAGATATGTTGCAGGACAAACCTGTTCTTCCCAACCTATAACCACAGTAAGTATATAACTTTATCTGGTAAAATTAAGCTCATCCTCAGTAACAGCAGGGCAGAGTCTCAAGCTAGTCATCCTGAGACAACTCCTTTATGACAACAAATCATCCAGTTCATAGTGTCTTGCAAAGGTGATGACAGAAGACAAATCTGATCTCAAAGAGAGAACTTTGGAATAGATGAAAGAAGCTTGTGGTGTTTACTGCAACAAAATTTAAAACAGAAAGTTATCTACCAATGGCTAATTTTGAAAATGTTTAACCCAGTTCTTTCTCGGACAATGAAACAAAAATGTGGTTTTATTTCCATATAAAGAGGGTCTTCTCAACACAAACTTTAGTCGATGGTGCACACCCATACAATGGATGAGATATTCTCCATAATTAGATTATTAAGGAAAAAAACTGGCGATGTCTGTAATGGTTAAGGTTTGTCTCGGTGGCTTGGGGGCTACCATGGAGATAGAACCTATCCTTAAGACCAGATTAAAAGTTCAATAGCCAATGCTTGCAACTCTGAAACCCTCCTGGCAAAAGAAACTGCAACAAAGAAGAGAGTCTTCCAAGAAAAGTATTTAAGTCTTTCAAAGCTACAGGTTCAAATGGAGACAGAGTCATGTACATAATCAAGTCTCATGGGTGTAACAAGTCTCTCAGAGGTGGTCTCAACAAAAAAGTCCCCTTAAGAAATGCTTTACAAACCTTCAAGGAAGTCAAGGATGTTAAGTTGAAGCTTTCATGACAGGAGGCAGATTATAATGGACTTAGAGTTAAGAATATGTGCAAGAAAGTCAAGTTCACAAGAACAGGAGCTGAAAAAGGATACATTCCTTTAGCAGCGTCTCTCTCACTATAAAATGTATGAAAAATGTACAAGAACATGTGGATTTATTTTGTTTCTGGGAAGGTGTGTACAATCCTCATCAGTCTCTCAGAAAAAGGAGAGTGCAAACCACTAATGAAAGGTTGGAACTTAAGCTGTTAGGTTCATGAAGTAAAAGTCTGGAGGTAACTTGTCTGATGGATGCATCAGTAGTGCTTTGGATAGCCACTCTGCTTGAGACTTAAAAAAAAAAAAGTGGTCAATAGAGGGAATTGAACTCGCTGAAGCAAATATGAATTTTAGAGTTTTGTTTTCCAAACAGACCATCAGAGGAGGAGAAAACTGAGGAGTTCAGGGGCCCACCACTGGGCTACAACATCTATCAAGGATGTTCTCAGTGCTAGCATGAGAAAGAAAATGATGTAGCATGTGAAAGACAAAAACTGCAGCAAGGTTCCTGCACTGCTGGAAAATTATCCATGTTACAGAGGGACCATTCATGATGGAGAAGCAAGCATCTACCGAGTCTGCTACAGAACTGGACTCGCAGAACATGATTTATTACCAAAAATTATTTGACATAGCTCATTCCCATATTGTCATAACTTCTTGGCATAAGGGCTGCTAATATGTTCCCTTCCTTGTTTATTGGCATACCAGACCACTGCCACGTCATTTAAATGGATTATGGTGACTCCATGGAAAATAAAGTTCCTGTAAGGACTGCAAAGTTACAAGAACTGAACTCATTCATAAAGTGTTTATCAGAAAAGAAAGTTCAGAGGACATCCATCAAGTTTGTCCATTTTAATGAACCCCCCACATTATACAGGCCAGTGTATCCATAGTGACAATCGCCATTGGTATGGAAAACTGAAATGACAACCATCAGGGAAAATAATGGAAGGATTCATCACATGAGGTCACTGGTGTAAGCTTTCAGGACAGATTTGTTGGGACAGTGGATCAACTACGAACAGCCACTGGAGTCAAGATCCTCTTAAGTACTTTTGTATGGTAATGGTATGAAGTGCCACGATCACAATACGACCCAAAACACTGACACAAAGATAGACAGACAGTCTGTGAAGTTAGAGGGGAAAATAGCCCTCAGCTGGAATGACTACATTATGTCCTCAGCTGGAAGAACTGCATTCTGTCCAGTGGAAGGACTGCCCTACATGTTATGACATCTAGATCATAGCCATTGAATGTAAGCAGCTGTGATGGTTTTAGCTGTGATAAGGGTCAGTTATCTTTATACAGTGAACAGCTAAGTTATAGACTCCCTACTGATTACCAGGACTGGAACTGCAGGAGCAGCTAGAACCAGTCTCCCAGCTAAAGGAATATTTGGGCTTCCAGAAACATTCAATGGGTTAATACAATGAAAATACATTTACTGAACACTATGGAGACTGAGTTGAGACCGTATGCAAGAGTCCTGCATTGAAAATGTCTTTCTCAAATCAAACGCATAGCAAGTTCTTGGAGTTCCAGGTCGTCTGACTAAAAACAGCAAATCCAGTACCTTTGGCTAAACAAGCCACAAAGACTGATTGCACCATGAACATACAAAAGGTTCTCTTTAGGATAAAAGTAATTTTTCCACTAAAATCTAACACTGACTTGAGTTTATTTGCCTTTTATTTGCATCAAAAAGAACCTGGAATAGAATCCTGACCCTTTCTGGTCTATTGAAACCTTTCACAGCGTCTTCTTTATGAAGGAGGCTTAAAAACTCTTTTCTTCCTGTTTGTTTTGATGGTGTAGGGCATCTAACAATAGTAAGCACTGTGGGCCTGAGAGAAAGGGGATCCTGTATCTTCTGGATATTGGTGTTCTGATCCACCGCTACTTAATGAACAAGCAAGGCAGACAGATGGAGGAACAGCTGACCCCTGACAGTACCCAGTAGGGGAGAGGCAGACAAGACCTCAGGACTGCTGCGCACCCACAGGTGACTTGCAGCTGCCTAACAATTAATAGGGACCCTTCCTCTTTCTCTAACTGCAGACACTCTGAAAATGCTTTTTGTAACTAAAGCTTCCCCACACTGTTGCTGGTTTTGCTGCTGTATGCTATGCTGGAACCATATGGGGCACTGGTCTCCCTGTCCTTGCAAAGCAGCACTGAGGCAACTAAAATTTGATCTCCACACCTGTAATGGTTTTGCCCACTTGTTTCATGCATTTAAGGTGTACCATGATTTCTGGCCCAAAAAAGTGTAGTCCTTGAAATTGGTATTTAAGAAAGGTGTTTCAGTTTACTCAATGAAGTGAGTTAGAGCAAAGTGTCAGTAGGCTGAATAATTGAATCCCATGGCAGCAGTGTAACCTACCTACATCATACTGTTGGCCTCTGTTGAGAAAGCTGCCGAATGGGACTGAAGTTTTTCCTTAATTTGTCCATCCAGTAACTTTGCAACCACCTGGTGCATTTTATTTAGTCATTACTATTTGTTAGCCAAGTAGGTGAGCTAGTCTATGGACCCTTTTCAGTTCTGACATGGACTCAGAAAAGAATCTTACAAGCTCAAGAAATAATAGGAGTTGCCACCTTTCTTTGTGGCTAAAACCAGACCAAGGCCACACCTCTCTGATCAGCCATGACCCTGCCATTTCCACCCCTCTACCGTCTATGCTCTGCCCATTTTGTGACATCTTCGTGACATCAACTGATTGGGAACACCCTTTTTTCCATTCCAGATGCCTGCCTTTTGCTGATTTACTATGCTTTTCTGTATAAATAAAATAAGCACAGTAAACCTAATGATTTAACAAACTTTGATAGTCAGTTTCTTTTTCAAACCAAAATACCAGAGTTTGTAGAGTGTTTTCCGGGCTACTGGACAACTGGTTTGATTTCCAGATGGTCCACAAAAAAACCCAGATAGGTGGTTACCCTAAGAAATAAGGAGAGAGTGGGGTTTTGCATGCTGATCCTCAAGGAGAATAACAATAACCATAAAAAAAATATTATATTCATAAAGTAGCAGAAAGTATTCTAAGAACTAATCCAACACAGGAATGGAGAAAGGAGATTCTGCCAATAGGGATGACTACAATTAGGCGTACAGAGGATAGGTAAGAACATAATGGAGAAAACTAGCAAAGGAACAAAGGTACTGTGAGCAAATTAGAGAGGAAAAGGTAATAGGATGAGGAGAGACCAAGAATACATTGGGACTGCAGGTTAGAGACAGCCTTTCTTATCGAGAATGGATATTAGAGTACAGGCAAAGAGAAAGGGATAGGGGAATCCCAAGTGAAAGACCAGCATTGGTAGAAATTTTAGTTGAATCTAAATCAGAAGCTACAATTAGCAAGGCATATAAAATATTGCATGAAAACTACAGAAGTCAGAGGAGGTTAGAAAAGATTGAGAAGAGATATTGGATAAGCAATTCACACAGAAAGAATGGGAGGATATTTGTATAACTCCCAAACATGCAACAAAGTCTAGAAGATTTAGGATTTTTACTTGGAAGTGTTTGCACTGGTATTTTTAAACCACAAGGAGACTACCAAAAATTTTCCTCAGAGAGAATACAAATGTTGGATGTATGATGGGGAAGAAAGAGGCACTGGGAACATACTTTTTGGAGTGTAATAAGTTGACACACTTTAAAAATTCACTACAGACTACCCTAAGAAATACTGGGTGAGAAAACTGGTGTAACTAAGGAAATTCTTTTTTTTAGCTGCAATACAGGATCTGAAATGCCTAGATGTAGTTAATGCTGGTTGCTGCCAAAAAACAATTACTAGAAAATGGAAATCAAAGTCTAAAGCAACTGTATCTAAAGCAGTGAATATAGTAAGACAAATAAAAAGTGGGATCGAGTAGAAGCAAATTACATTTTAAAAATTTGAAACTGTGGGAACAATACATGCAGAATAATGTTTTAGAGAAGAAATGAGGCGTAAGGGAAGGCAGGAATTGAATGAGCTATGAAATGTTGGATTGACAATGACTGTACAGAAGATATATGTGATGTACAATGTTTGTAACTAAGAATGCCAACATGATGTCGTAAGTGATAATTCAATAAAGAAGATTTAAAAAAGAAAGCAGTTTTACAACACTGGAACAGATGCACTGGAATAATTAAGTGGCAGAAAGCAAAACAGAGTACTAGTGTAATACACTGACATACAGTATGTATAAGAAAATAAAATGGTAAGCACAGCTGCATATACTACACACAGTATACGCAATTTATGCAACAGAATCAATCATTAAACATTTGTTAAAGGATGGTTATATGTGTTATATCATTTCTCTTTTCAGCCATTGTCTGTGAAGTATTTGTCCATGGTTTCCGAGTCATTCAATGTCATGAGGATTTTTACTGCCTGGGGTAGATAGATGTCATGTGGCACTGTCCCTGCTGAATGAAGGTTTTTTGACCTGTTGCACTTTTGAAGGAAGGTCAAATAAGGGTTAAGCTATCAATCTGACTGCCCCAAAGGGAGGACACATATTCCTTTAATTGGATGTTTACATTTAACAGGGACAATATCACTGCTTCATAATCTTAACCAGTAAGCTGCTAAGAAGTTATGTGGCTCTGTGGGTAACCAAAAGCCACTGACATTAGGTGACAGTGATGAGTATGGGAACCTGCTATTAGTGCAAATCTGAATTTTTCTGTAATTGGATTCTTTTTTATGTTATAGGATGAGTGAGTGGTTATTATTGGCAAGTATTGTTCTAGCTTGGGTGGTAGAACATTTTTAGGTATGAAATTTCTGGCCAAGGTCAATACAAGATGAGAAATCTTGTATAAAAGTTTTAATTGATATAAAACTTTGCAATATCATCAGTAATGAGAAGTACCTAAGTGAAGGATCCAGGGTGAGGCCTAAATATTTGCATGCAGAAATGCAGGGGATGAAATTACCCCGTCTACCTTTAATTACTTCTGGTAAGTTTGATACTTTTCATGTTGAACCAAATAGTGTGACTTTTTTTTTAAAGTTTAATATACAGTTCGTTTGCAGTTGGCCATTCACAAATATGACAACCTTTTTGTAAGTGGGACTGAAACTCTGACTTGTTTGCCTCAAATATTAAGACTTTATCTGCATATAATGTAGCATTTACTGCTGGTAGGTCATGTGTGAGAGCATTTATGAATAAAAAAAAAACACGAAAGGTCCATGAACTGAGCTCTGAGGAACCCCGTTAAATGAGGCTTCCTTATTTAGTACTGATTTACAGTGTGCTTGAAAAGCTCTATTTGCTAGGTAACTTTTGAACCACTGTATTGCTTAAATTTTTTTTCAATTTGTTTAGCAATATTCGGTAATAGACTGTTTCAGATGCAAGAGTCACATCAACAAATACACAACTGCTTATGACACCATTATTAAATGTTGCAATACATATACCGCTAGCAGCAGTAAGTAGTACTGTAGTGGTGCTAAATGCACTACAAAAGCTATGCTGGAGGTCTTTGAGTAGGCCATAGTTGTTTGTTTATTTAACATTTGTTTATCGGGTTAGTCTGACTCAGTGAAAGCCCATTTTCAGCGGAGGCCCAGGGAGGAAAGCTGCAAAGACAGTTAACAATATTAACATACAACAATTAGAAATGGATACATTTTGAAATGCAAACATTTAGGAACACAAATACCCCAAAATATTTAAGAATACTATTTGAAAACACCATAATGACTAACAGTTGCCCACAATATAAAAAAGAACATTCAGTAGGATGAACAGGGAATAATAAAGCAAGATGGTTATTAGCTGAAGCCAGATGAGAAATATTAGCAAAAACTGTATGGAAAGGTATGAAAAAGGAACATCAGATGAGAGAGAGGCAAGAGTCTAAGATATGTAAGAAAAGAGACTACAGTGAGGAAAGTATAGAGTGGAAATGAGAGTACAGTAGAAATATGAAGGGGAGAGAGTAGGGGAGAGAGCTATGGAGAGGGGATGAAAGGGAGGGTCAAAGGTGAGAGGTTAAAGTTAAGATAAAGAAAAGAAGGTAGAAAGGATGAAATTTTACAGACGTGGAAGGAGTAAAGAGGAAGTAAAAGAAGCAAGAAAAAACATATGCTGGAGGTGGTATAAAGGAAGAGTATGTAGAGAAACTGAGAGACGAGGGAAAAGGGTTTAAGCAGGACAAGGAAAAGGGGGAGAGAAAAGGAAGGAGGCAAATTACATATGATGGATGAGGTGTGGAAGGAAAGTAAGATGAAAAACTAATAGATAGTGGAAAGGGTTTAACCAGGACAGACACATGAACAAGGAAAGTTGTCACTGAGGTAAGTCTTGGTTGATTTTTGAAGTGTGTGTGGTTGGCATTAGTGATGATGGGCTGAGGAATTCCATATTTTGGAGATGTAGTTTGAGTAAAGAGATTAACCGGCTTTATTGGTGGATTTAGAGACCTGTTAAAGAGATATAGGTTCATAGGTTTAGGTTCATACTAGGCTATCTGCCCAAGGGCATTTATAAGCCTAGCCCAGAGTTTTGTGGCTTTCGCCACCCCTTTAGTTTGGAGGATACTATGCCCATTATTTTGCTGTGCCTCTGTCAAGCAGTGACACTGAGATAATCCCTGGGGTATATTTGCGATCTCCCATCCATTGGTCAAGATTTCTCTTGAACAGAGCCAGCGAGGTGCTCTGCCTTACATGTACCGGGATTTTGTTCCACAGCATAGGGAGTCTCTGGGTGATGAATCTGTCCCTCCAGCACGTCCTATTAATAACCGTGTCAAGGTTTAAATCTCCCGCCCTTGTATGTGTAAGGAGCGAAGTGGGTGAGTGTTAGAGTGAGGTTGAAGCTTTAGAGCAGAGGTTTTGTCAGGTTAGAATACTAGCTTATGAGCAATATTAAGTTGAGTGTACATTAAATAATGTGGTAGTTCTAGGCAGCTTAGTTGGAGTAAGAATGAGCACTGGTGAGATCTGAAAGAAGAGTTGGAAGCAAATTTAGCTATTTTTGTAGCAAGATTCAAGTAATGTTAGATCAGTTTTACTTAAGTTAGTGAAGATAGAAGTGGCATATAGTAAAGTGGAGAGAAGATGTGTTCTGGCTATTGCATGTCTAGGGTAGTTAGTGAGAAATGGCTTAATTTTATAAGGGAGCCTAGTTTGATATGTGTTTTCTTTATTGACTGAGAAAGGTGTAGGTCGAATTTCAATTTATTGTCGATTATTACACTTAACAGTTTAGTTTGTGATACGGCTATTATTATGGTGGTGTTTGTGGAGTGTATTTGGAATGGGAATGCTGGGTTTTTGACATTTGCTGGGGTAAAAGATCAGCAAATTTGTTTTGGAAGGATTCAGAATCAGGTGAGAATCAGACAGCCATGATTCCACAGCTGTAAAAGGATTGCGGTGTTATAGTGACAAGCTGATTTAAGGATGGTGCAACACAGATAAGTGTACAGTCATCAGCATATTGAACTATACTGGCTAGGGGAGTAGGTGTGTGAAGTTGGTTTGTAAAAATATTAAAGAGTAGTGGCCCTAGGATGGAACCTTGGGGTACCCCCATGTTGATAACTAATATTAAGGACAGTTCTTGTTGCCATTTAACTGGTTGCTAGCAAATGCATAGGTAGCTATGAAAACATCCTAAGGAAGTGTGGCTAAGTTTTAGACTGGAAAGTTTGTCAAGACGTTTCTGGTGGGAAAGAGTATCAAAAGCTTTGGGAAGATCCAGAAAGATAGAGGATAAAAAAAATCCCATTACTTCCATGCTGGTTAATGGTGTTAGTGAAATTTAGAAGGGCAGTAGTGGTACTGTGGTTGGGGCGGAAACCGTGTTGTGTGTTGGATAAGAGGTTGTTCGACAGGAGGTGATTTAACAGTTCCAAATGAATACATTTTTCCAAAATTTTGGAAAGAGGTGATAGGATAGCAATGGGTTTGTAGTTAAATGAATGTATTTAAATTATGTGTTTAAATAAAAGCTTTTTGAAGATTTTTACAAAAAAAGACAGATTAGATGTAGGTCTTTCAGATCCTTGGGGGGGGGGGGCTTAGGGAGGGGAAAATGGAGTACTGAAAGGAAGGAGGTAATGTCCCTCTTGAAAGAGATAGATTGAAAATATGGTAAGTGGCTTTGCATTCTTAATGCTGCATTGTTAGGAAAAGTAGGAAACTTTTACAGGATGAGAAGTTTAGGTTTTGTGGTAGTTTTTGTTTTCTTGTCATATATTTCACAAAAGCAGAAAGCTGTGGCATATTTAAACCAAAGAATAGAGGTGAAGGGAGCTATCATCATCTGGATTGTGTATGTTGTGGTTGTAGTTTGAAAGTTGTCATTTATGCTTTGTACTGATGAAATGAGAAAGTTAAAGAAACCAATTCCAACCATGGTTCTGAGTTCCTTCTATTCTGAATGTAATGAATAGCCAAGGAAAACGAATAGAGTAAGAAACACTTACTTTATTAAAACAAAGCTTTCGGGAATGTCCCTTCTTCAGTGTTCAATTAATACATTTAAAATTAAATGCATATATATGCGCATTAAAGCACAACCACCTGACACAGCCATCCTATAAGAACACAATATAGTCATTTAAAACAAGTTAATTAACATATTATCATGAAAATATATGTTATCAGACATCTTACACATTAAAGATATCTTTAATGATAGCATACATTTTCAGTGATACTGCCAGTTATTTTTTTATCTCATTCCAAAAGAGCTTTGACCTGTTTACACTTGCAATGTGTTTGGTTTTAAGTATTGTGCTTTGGATGATTTAGTTGCTATTATGGTAGTTTTCCTGTAGGCCACGTATGCCTGGTGCAATTCATTTCCATGATTTCTGAGCCTAGTCTCTCTTTCTTTCGCTGCCATCACTGAGACAGAGTCCAAGACATTCTCCTGGAAGTCCACCATGTCAGCCAGACAGCAGAATTATGTAACTACCATAATAGTGGACATTTGAACAGATGATTGCTGCAGTAGCCTGTGCTATTTGGGATGTCCTGCCAAGGATCAGACCAGACAGACAGTTTCCAAAGCTTTAGGGTATATTTGATGTGAACAGGGAAGCTAGAGCCCTGACAGGTAAATATCTGCTACAGAAAATAGAAAAGCACATATCCCCACCCTGGCAAAAAAAAGAAAAAGGAAGGAGGCTGCAACTACTGCAACAGTGATCTATTCGAAAATCAACTGTTACAGGTAGGTTTACTTATGCAATTGTAGTTATGTTCATCAGTAGATCACTGCTGCCGTAGCAGTTACTATACTGAATGAATACATGAGCTTAGGAAGAAACAGGGGAAGTTTGGGAGTCCAGGAGCCCCTGGAGAATAGTCCTAGCAAGACCTGCTCTGTACCAAGAGAATCTAGTTTGCAGCACTTGGGAAAGGTATGCACAGATGGCCAAGTTGCTGCATTTAGTAGATTTCTATAGTCCACACCTTTCCAAAAAGCCACAGAAGTAGCCAAAGCCCTGGTAAGTAGGCCCTGACCTTGCCTGAAAGTGTCTTATTACGCTAAGAGTAGCAAAAGTATAGCATGGAACCATTTTTCTTATCTTCATAGGAAATAAAAAGCTGGTCAATAATTCTGAAGGTTTTTGTTCTGTCAATATGGTATCATAGTTGCCTACAGACATGCAGAGCATGTAAAACTTTCTCCCTTATTTTTAGGCTCTGGAAAGAAAATCAGGAGATGAATAACCTGCCTCAATGTAAACTTTGAAACAACCTTAGCCATAAAGGAAGGATTTGTTCTAAAAGTAATCCTACCTTTGTGAAAAATGCGACCGGGATAGCTCAACACAAGAACTTGCAAATCAGGCATTCTTCTTGCTGAAGTCAAAGTAGTGAGCAAAATTGTTTTTCAAGGTAGGAACCGGTTTCATGAGGAAATACAGTACATGTTTTTTCCAGTACAAAATTAAGATTCCAAAAAGGAGCCACCTGCTTTCTAAGTGTACCTATACATAAAACCTCTTTCATAAACTGCTTTGCTTGAGGTAAAAGTAGAAAGGGGAAGATCCAAGAGAAGATGAGCAAAGATGGATGAAAAATTAATCTTGATAAAAGATTAAGAAAGGCTAGAGGATAAGTCATACAACTACTGAATAATCACAGGAGTCTGAGTCTTAAAAGGGTCTTGGTTCTTGGTCTGGCAGCAACTAGAAAATATTTTCCACTTATCCATATGATTTTCTATTAGCAAGTTCCTTTGCCTCATTTTAATAACTGCTGTATGTCCTCAGGAAAAAGTTGACAATGTTAGGAGTATAGTCAATAAAGTTCAAGAGCTATATGCCCTGTTAGCACTATATAAGCCAGAAATTATACTAATGACAGAAACATGGCTTAAACCAGATATCAACAGTAATGAAATCATAACACCAGGCTATAGCATCATTAGAACAGACAGAAAAGGTAAAGGGGGGGGGGGGCACTCCTATACCAAAGTCACCAACTTAGAACAACCAAGTGCCAACATTCCACACATTGATAATGCAGAAATTATCCTTACAAGATTGAAACTAAATGCAAATAAACATAAATATCATAGGCTGCTATTTCCCACCAGGTAACAACACAACTAATTTGAAAAACCTACTAGAATCAATCGCAAACTCCTTTCCTCAGGAAACTATCTTACTAGGAGATTTTAATATAGACTGGCAAAACTGTTGTTGTTGTGTCTTTCGGCTTTTCCCGGTTAGGGGTCGCCACAGCGGAACTCCAGTCCTCTAATGATTGGCAGTAGATTTTTACGTGCCGAGTTGCCAGCCCTGATGCACAACCTTCAACGAAGGAACGCCCATTCATGCATGTCTCCACACAGAAGATGCTCTAGCTGAGAATCGAACAGGACAACGTCTTATTGTGAGGCGACAACGCTACCGCAGCACCACCACCGCAGTAGTCAGACTGGCAAAACTGTACTGGACAAAATCCATCTACCCACATCAACCTTCATGGATTTACACAACGTATCTCAATTCCCACTCGAACTGACAAAACATCAAAGCGTCGATCCATTTTGGACTGGATTCTAATAACTGATCCCTCACTTGCATCTCAAGTAGGCTGCCTGCCAGACAGCCTAAGTGACCACCAGCCTACTTTCCTACTTAGAAAACAAACTCACCATATTACCCAGCCATGCTTCAGAGTAGTCAGTAACAAAAAGAACTTTAAACACAATGATTTTATTTCTGCCCTGAAACAATGCAACTGGAAACCACTAACACTACTACCCCTAGATGAAGCAATTCAGTACTGTACCACGTCCTTCCTACAAATAGTAAATCATCACGCACCCACTAGAACCATGAGAGCTAAAGCTAAATACACTCCTTGGTTAACTAGTGCTACAAATCCATCCTCATAGAAAGGAACAAAGCACTGTTACAGTACCATAAAAACAGAACCCACTCCACTAAACACTACTCAGAGTTCTGTAATAAAGCCAAAAAGCAGGTTAAACTAGATAAGATTAACTATTATCAAAACCTCCAAGAAAAACATATTCTCAGCCCTCAAGAATTCTGGTCAGTTGTAAACTCTATACTACCACCAGAGAAATCTGCTACCCCAAATCCAGCTATAACCAATAACCTAGAAAACATCCCCGCCCAGTTTAACAAATACTTCACCAAAACTGAAAACCCTTGCAGAAACCTTACCCAAAAGTAGCAACAATGACCCCCCCCTCTCACAAGTCACCACAAGCATCTATGACAACCCCCACTTCTGCCTAAACCCAGACCCAGTCAACTCCATTTTGAAACTCCTCCACAAACTAAAACCAACCTCCCTAGCCGCTGACAACTTACCAGTTGAATACCTACAAGTAGCTGTAAAAATCATAGCTCATCCAGTTGCAATTCTAATAAACAGATCAATGTCAGAGGGTAATGTACCTGCTTTACGGAAAATCTTCCACATCATACCACCTGCATAAAGGAGGGAATGCCATAGAATTAAACAACTATCGACCTATAGCCATTTTATCACCCCTATCAAAAATACTAGAAAGAGTCACACACATCTAATGAACTGCCTTCCAAAAAGCAACCTTTTATCCAAATATCAGCATGGATTTAGGCCCTACCATAGCACTACTACTGCTCTTATGTCCTTCACCAACACAATCAACAATCGTAAAAATATGGGTCACCTAATCTCAGCCATTTTTCTACACCTGTCCAAAGCTTTCAATATGGTCAGCCATAATAAACTCCTCACAGCACTATCCAACCTAAATATAAGCACCCCCCTATCTTTTGGCTTAAAATTACCTGTCAGGCCATCAACGAGCAGTATTATGGCAGAACCAATTATCCCCTCTACTACCAATATCCTTAGGAGTCCCTCAAGGCTATATACGTGGCCCATTACTTTTCTATTTACTAACCAACTCTCCACCGTAACACCCAATGCCTCAGTAGTTCAATATGCAGATGACACCACCCTTATATGTGCAGCCCACTCACTTCATGACCTCTATTCAATAACCCAAGAATGCTTCTCCCTAGCACAGACCTGGTTTAACAATTCCCAACTTATCTTAAATCCAAATAAAACAAAACTTCTCATCTCTGGACCGGGCAAATTCCCCTCTATGTGACAACTTTACCATAATGTCCAGGAATAATACCAAGATCATCCCCACCTCCCATACCAAACTTTTGGGAGTAGAAATAGACAATAACCTCAGATTTGATATTCACATAGCCCAAACTATCAATAAATGCACAATAAACTCTGACTCCTCTATTGAAACAAATCATACCTGACTAAACATACTAAATCTACCACAGCTAAGACACATTTACTGTCCTTCCTCCTATACGCTACCCAATGCTAGCTAACCTTCATACGACTGACCTAAACAAGCTAGAAACTTGTTACAATAAAATTGCTACATTTGCTATAGAAACCCCTTATAGCACCCAACACTGTGCTGCACTCAAACAGCTAAACTGGCTAGAACTTCCTCACCTACTGAAACTCAACCAATTAATGCTGGCACACAAGGTATACTACTACCCAACTAAAATCTCAGCACACCATACACTAATCACACCTTATTCTACAACAAAAATCCTAAGATCAACAACTCAAAACCACCTACTAGTCACCAAACACAATAATGAAGCCAGGAAATCCCTCTTTGGTTATTCCATCTCAAAAGCATGGAAGCTTGCCACCTCACTTCCAATACCTCCATCACACAATTCAAAAAACTCCTCAAGGCTCACTTTACAAAGGTCTGGTTATGCCCCCCCCCCCCTCAAGTCACCACAAGCACCTATGACAACCCCCACTTCTGCCTAAACCCAGACCCAGTCAACTCCATTTTGAAACCCCCCAGGATAAGCAATTAATCAACAATTTCTCCCCACCTCAAAAATAATACACCCATTACTAACTAACCCTTATGTTCATACTCACTTGCCACAATAGCATTAACTCACCATTAAAAAACCCATATATACCGGACTATTAACTGTTTTTTAAACAGCATTGACTAGTAACTGTTTTTTAAACAATCATTGCTCAATCTAGGGGCTGTATTCCATCTACTACCCAACATAAAACTGGTCTCTCTATCTCATAGTACCATTTATGTACTCCTATACTCTATAGTATTCCAATGTATTATTCCAATGTATTTTTAACTTACACCTTCTCATCTTATATTTTGAGTATAGAATTTACATCATTTCATGTTCTCTGGCCGTCTATTTTTTTTCCTATGTACTATTTGCATTTTATGAGATGTTATTGTCAAGTATTATTGCATTGATGTGATTTTTATGTAATATTAATGTGAAACGATATGTATCTAACTGGAGCTTTCCTCCCTGGGCCTCTGCTGAAAATGGACCTGTGTCTGGTCAGCCTTTCCAGATAAACAAAAATAAAATGTATTAAAATTCTATCATCCACACAGTCAACTGAAAATGAAGGTCGGGGTGTATCAAACAGACCATGTTTTGTGTCATAGTCCACTCTAATGAAACTTGTATTAAATGACCTTGGCCATTTTTCAAGAGGAAGGAGGAACCACTGTTGCCTGGGCCAAAAGGGAGTCCCACCAATAATATACAGGGAGTCCTCCTGAAACTTTGGAAGAAGCCTGGTTATCAGAAAATAGAGAAAAACATAGCAGCATTCCCATGCAAAAATATGAAGTGGAAGTAATCTCCACTGGGGTGCTTACCAAGTTGTTTATTCACGAGGACTCCCTCTGAGCCCTAACCCATAACTTCTGTACGCATCTGCTGAACAGGTACAGATTTCAACTAGTTATTTTGTTAACTTCAGCTTGTCAGTCTTAAGAGGTATAGTCCGAGTAAAGTTTCCCCCTCCCCAGCTGAGAAGAAATTATTTTTACTTCTATAAGACCTCTCTTTGCTATCTGCAAATATAGTTCTGCATGGTATATTATAAAAACAAAGCTTCATGTAAAGGCAGCAGCATCATCATTTTCTCGCTTTCCTCTGTTTTGTAACTGAAGTTCTAGCAATCATGCTCCACTAAGTGTAGCTTCAGTGTACAGCTTCTTACCACTTAAGTGAACACTTGAAAGTGCAGTTTTGCTGCTCAGCAAAGAGACATTTAGCCATCTGAATCATAGCTCCCACTACCACAAATTTAAAATATGCAAAACATTCCTCTGCAGTCCTGAACCTTAAGTACGTAATATTCTTGCTACTGTCATATCATGAAACTTTATCCTACAACCTTGGTTTTCATCAAGATGCTTGAATCCTAATTACTCAAACTTTGCTCAATACATAATTTGCCCACATTTGTTTACTTACTACTTACTGCAGCACTGTGTGTGCGGGCCCAAATAGAATGCTGAAAGCAGTACTCCAAAGGCACAGCCTCACAGAAAGAGAAGATATTTTTTTTTTGTTTCATCCAACCACTCATTCTCTAAGAGAGTGCCAAATAAGAGGGGGGGGGGGGGCTTAAGCACTCCTCCGTATGGAGGGTGTCCAGGTACTCGAAACCCTGGAAAAAATTATTTTTTTCTGCTTTTCACAACAGCTTCAAAGCAATTTTACTTGTACTCGCATTCAGGTGTTGTGTACTACTTTGTTGCAACTGTTATCATACAACCATATTTACAGCAATCTGATCTTCGAGGATAACAATGGACCCTACAAAGTCACCTACAGCAACAATAAAGTGGAAAACAACCATGCTACTGATTTCCAGAGAAATTTTTATTTTCCATTAGGGAGTTGATCATCAAAGCCATAACCATGCTACTGATTTCCAGAGCTATTTTTATTTTCCATTAGGGAGTTGATCATCAAAGCCATTATTGCGGATTTATTTTTTATAATACTGTCAACCAGAATCTCCTACACATTTCATTCATATGCTGAAGAAAATTTCAGGTCCTAAACTTTGCAGAATGTTGCTGCATCTTTATTTCAGCTTGCAGCACACAAGTCTTACTGAGGTATGCTAAAAGCCAAATGGTAGTACAGATCTGTCTGATATTGAAAGGAATGGTACAAAGGTGTGTACATGCTGGGCTGAGAGGCACCAGAGAAGCAGAACTGAACCATCTGTAAAGCAAAACAAAGGAGTGCTGCAGAGTCCACTTACTAAGAGCCTGCCTCAAACTAAGACTACAATAAAAAAAAACATATAAAATGCCACTGCAACATTTAACTGCTACCACCACATTTAAAGCAACACTGAACCTTTGCATCTACATCCTGGTATGTGAAGGATCCTTACACTTCAACTTCTCAGCCATGTTACCCACCCCTAAAAGTGGTAAGCACTCACCAGTACCAGTTGCCTTAAATGTGATGCAGCCAGAGACTGAAGAGGAAAACAGTAAACAGACATAAACTTTAATCATTTACTGCATCTTCTTAGTGTTAAGAAAACCCGTGGCATACACGACAAATTCATCACAAGGGAGTAGAAAAAAATGCTGCACAGGTTACGGCGAACGAGGTCACTCTGCATTCATCAATTCCCTTACCTTTGGGAAATTCAGATGCACAGAAGTAAAGATCCTCACACTACCAAGAATCAAACATCAGTAATCTTACTTATATAGCCAATATTATACGTGTCTGTTTTTCAACACTTCCTTTTATTCATATGTATGAATGTGAGAAAAGGATGCCACAAATCGTAAAAACACCACCAGTTTATTGTAAGTGCTTTTGTACAACCAAATTTGCTGCACTTCCTCAGACAAAAACATCCCTCCAAATTACTTTTAAATACCATATTACATCAATTACATCTCAATATTCAATTAACTATTTAAAAATATTTAAAGAAACCAACCTTTTATAAAACCTCAAGCCAGTATTCAATTAAGAAAATCTATAATGTGACTTGCTTGACATATGTAAAAACGTATCAACAAGGACCTATATAATTAAACTACAATATATTAATTCAAACATATTAATTAAATTGAATATATATAGCATTAAATGCTAAAAGTATTTGTTTCATCTTTCCAGGGCTTTTAATTTTAATAAACATTTTATAGAGCAATATTCATTAAACCCTGGAAAGATGTTAGCATTATTGCAAAGTTGCATAACAACTCCTCTCTTTCTTCTAGTTGTTACCGAAGGTTGTGAAATTTTATCAAGTCAATGAGGTGACTTTAAAATTTATAATTTCTCTACCATGTATATTCCACAAAAATGACTAAATTTTTTGCGAAAGGACTTAATTTTGTGCCTTCTTCTTGTTTTAACCTTGCTAAAATGTTGTGTGATCTAAAGCTGTACATTAGGAAGCTTAACGTAACACTTTTGCTAGGTAACAATTCCAATGTTATTGATCCCTATACAATTCCTAGTACCTTTAATCCCCCACTGCATCCTACTTTAGCTTTATATAAAACAGTATGTGAAACACAGATCAGGCTCATTGCAAACAAACAATATAAAGTGAAGTGTGATAACAATATTACTGAAAATGAAAGAATTTTTGGTTCAAGCTCCTGAGAGCACCCCAGCACTATCAGGTTTTACCTCTTATCACCAGGTGCAATTAACCATAGGCAAGACTGCTCTACAAATTGTAGCATGTTACAGGCCACCCTCACAAACGACTTCAATTACCTAATATAGACTGGGAACACACTACTCAAGCAAACACACTAGCCCAAAAGTTCCTGGAATTCATAAACTCAAATGCCATGGAACAACTAGTCACCATCCCCACAGAGGAGAAAACATACTTGATCTCATCATCACGAACATGGGAGCACAATGTTCTCACTGGTGAGATCAGATCACAACAATCTCGCTGGAGGTCCCCATCCCACCCCCACTAATGGGAGGTCCCTCATCCCACCCCACCTGAAATAAAAGTCTCCTTTAAGGCCCCGAGCCAGCAGAAAACAAATGCCTTCTACCAGCACCTGCAGGACTGCATGGATAAGGCAATCCCAAGCAAAACAAAGACTCTTAGTCTGGTGGACCCCAGCCATAAACAAACTCTACAACAA
Source organism: Protopterus annectens (assembly GCF_019279795.1). NCBI lineage: Eukaryota > Metazoa > Chordata > Ceratodontiformes > Protopteridae > Protopterus > Protopterus annectens. The sequence goes on from NC_056733.1 coordinate 536,737,982, forward strand.
AAGAGGGAGGCTACTACTACAAGAGCAAAATCCTTAAAAAGTAAAAAGACACCTTGATCACTAATAAAAAAAAAAGAGAGCTCTCATAAAATCATCCAAAGCAAATTTTGACCCAGATATGCTCAGAACTAGTTCAAAATGATGTGAAGATTACTGATCCTACAGACATTGCCAACATACTGGCTGACAGGTCCCACAGCTAGGACAGCTGTTTAATCATAGTCTTACCTCTGGATCGTTGCAGGGAGTGGCGCACTGCAACTGTGGTCCCGCCATGGAGAGGAATGATCATAATGGATATATAAAATAAAGAAATAGGAATTTTTTGACTTTGGATCATCCCAGTTTTTTTTGTCAAAGGCAGATCATGCCTTCTAAACTTTGGTTGACTTTTTCAAACAGTCACCAAAGTCATTGATGAGGGAAAGCAAGGCAGTCCATACAGCCTACCTGCGGCGGGGGGCCTTATAATACCCCCCCCCACGGGTATCATTGAAAACTCATCAGCTTAAATGTTAACCCATACATCACAAGAGGGTTATGGCTGACAAAGTTTGCAGATGACGAAATGGATAACTGGTGCCAGAGCCCATGGCTAAAGTTAAATGCCAAAAATGCATAGTCAGAAGAAGTTATCAGGGGAGGGGGGGGGTTGATAGTTGATAGTCTGTCATTCGGACACCCATGTAGCTAAAGTAGTTAGGAAGACCTCTACATTGCCCACCTTATCATGAAGGGATTCTCGCAGCTGGAGAGGCCACAAAAGTTCCTCACCAAAAAAAAAAAGGGTCTCAAACATCTGTCCTATGCTGCTGAACTGAGAGAAGAACTCAGCTCTATTCACGCCGCAACTTGCTCAGAGGTGACCTTTGCCTAACATACAAGGCCATGTCAAACCCAGATTTGATGAATGTGCTTCACCTCAAAAATTACCTCAGTGTCACTGCTCAACAGAGGCACAGCAAAATAATGGGTATAGTTCCCAACCTATGAACCTATGAACCTAATTTTTTAAACAAATAAGAGACAATCATGTTTGTGTAATGAAGCCAGATAAAGGCGGTGGGGTAATATTTATGGATGAAATTGATTATATTAGGAGGATGAGTTCTATTTTGAACAACACTAATTATGAGAAGGTTTCTGTTAACCAATTCAATCAGGCTTACCAACATGTTAAGAGTGTATTAAGCGATTTGTTTATTCATATTCTATTTCACTGGACATATATCACTTTTTATCCATGCCAGCACCATTAACCCCAGTTATGTTTGGCACGCCAAAACTACTTAAAAATTTAATGAATCCACCATTCTGTCCTACCATCGAAGGACGGAAGTCAATAACATATGCTTGTGCGAAATGGGTGGATCATAAGTTGAAACCATTGCTGGCTAGTGAGCATCAAATCTGCAAGGACTCTTGGAGTTTCTTGGCAGCTATTAACACCTTAGAATTTTGTGAGCATGCTAACTTCCTTACTATTGACATTAAAAACCTTTACACGGTTATACCACAAACTATAGGGTTAGAATGGATAAGGGAGTTTACAAGAATAAAAGGTCTGGATGATATTTATTTATTTATTTTATTTTACATTTGTTGACCGGGTTAGTCTAACTGGATACATGTCCATTTTCAGTAGAGGCCTGGGGAGAAAAGCTCCAACACACACAATATACTAATAAATGTTGCAACAGTACAAGCTTGACACAGCCGTTATTAAAAAAGTAAAACACTAATGGTGAGCATAATACAAATAGTGAAGGTAATGTACAAAAAAGTTGTTTACTATATACATATATACATAGAATTAAATTGCAATATCATGCTTTATATGGATCATTAAGGAGAAGTCAGTAGTTAGTACAGTACAGTATTAGGTGAAAAGTATTCATAGGTATAAAGTAAAAAAAAGTTAGTCAGGGTTAGTACAAGGGCATAGCCAATGTGTACTAAGAAATAGTTTTAGTTTCTGTTTAAAAAGTGTTATTGAGGACAGAGATAGGAGTTCAGTGGGAAGTAGGTTCCAGTGATATAACTATTAATGTGCTAGATACACTATTAGAATTAGTGTTAAATAACAACTATTTTCTTTTTAATAAGGACATCTACCTTCAGAAATCAGGTATAGCTATGGGGTCGTCTTGCGGTGGTAGTTTTGCCAATGCAGTAATGGCTTATTGGGAAAGACGTTTTTTGTTTAAAAATCATTTGTTTATTGAGAAGGTTACCTGGTATATGAGATACTAGGACGATATGTTTTTTATTTTTAAAGGTGAACTTAATGAAGCACGACAATTTTTGGAAACAATTAAGTCATTCACATCGTTTTTGAACTTCACTTTTGTATTGAATATTGAATGTATTAATTTTTTAGATATACTGCTTATTAAGGATAGGAATTATAATAGGTATCCGGCAAAGATATATAGAAAGCCTACCTATTCTAATTCTTTTCTACACTTTGCAAGTAATCATCCCCTACATCAAAAGAAGGCCGTTATTAAAAGCCAGTTAGTGAGGGCTTCCAGAATGATTTCTTCTGATGTTGATTTTGAAGTTGAATGTGACAAATTACAACAGATGTTTCTCAATAGAGCCTATCTACAGCAGTATATAGAAAAGTTTTGAAATGAGGTTAGATGTCAAAGAAACACAGGTTATTTAAACCTATTTTATTTAAGGGTCATATTTTAGAATGTAAAGACAGAATTTCTCTGAGCCCCAACATGCATGTACATGATGTAGATGTAGCTCAGATTCCATTTGTTACTAGTTTTTGTATGGAATATTCAAATGAAACTTGTATGATCCATAGTATTTTGAATAATAACTGGATTTTTATTACATATGACTACCCAATTACCAATAAACTAGGTAATAAGCCATTAATAACATATAGAAGAGGGCCTAATTTAAAAGGTCTTCTAGAAATGCCTTTAAAGTTGAACAACAAAGTTAATGGAATGTTCAGATGTGGGTATTGTCATTATTGCAAACACATACAAATAGGTAACATTTTTAATATCAAGGATACTTCGTATAAGGTTATAAGTAAACACAATTGTGAATCCATAGGTGTAATATATCTTGCTTCATGTCAATATTGTTCAGGGTTCTATAAAGGGAAAATGGAGAGAAAGTTGAAACATTGAATTTATGAACACTTATACAACATTGGTAAGATAAATTTAAATAATGCCTTAGCAAAACATGTCAATGATAATCCAATGCATGTTTTTAAATTTGTTATTGAAGAGGTGAGGAAGAATGTTCGGGGTGGGCCATGGCATCTTAAACTAGAAGAAAGAGAGCTGTTATGGCAACTTCGCACTACTGCTAACATCTTTCCCGGGCTTAATGAATATTGCTCTATAAAATGTTTATTAAAATTAAAAGCCCTGGAAAGATGAAACAAATATTTTAGCATTTAACACTATATATTCAATTTAATTAATATGTTTGAATTAATATATTGTACTTTAATTATATAGGTCCTTGTTGGTACGTTTTTACATATGTCAAGCAAGTCACATTATAAATTTTCTTAATTGAATACTGGCTTAAGGTTTTATAAAAGGTTGGTTTCTTTAAATATTTTTAAATAGTTAATTGAATATTGAGATGTAATATGGTATTTAAAAGTAATTTGGAGGGATTTTTTTGTCCGAGTAAGTGTAGCAAATTAGGTTGTACGAAAGCACTTACAATAAACTGGTGGTGTTTTTACGATTTGTGGCATAATTTTCTCACATTCATTAGTTGGTTTCTTTTCTTCAGTTTTGTTTATTCATATGTATTCATACAGTGAACTTATATTACGTTCCTGAGATTCTGTCATAACTTGCCTGCCTTTCTTATTACAGTTTCTATGTTGTAAAATCTTTGCACTAGCAAACACGTGCAAAGTATCTGTTCTTTTCTGTAGACTACAGGTCTATTACTTGGTCTTACTGTCTAGATACTCTTCTCCCCAGGAATGCAATGAAAACAAGACCCCTAAGCTTGACTTTTTATCTAATAAATGCAAAACAGACAAATGATTACAAACATACGTCATACTACCTAACAGACTTTACTGGAATTTTTCTTAACCAGATGTACACAGTCGGTGCAAAGCCTGAGCATTTTGTCCTCTAGGCCTGAAATAATGCCTCCTTCCTCTTCAAGACTGCCAACACTTACTGTTTGACTGAGGGGGATAGTTGCTACTTTTTAACTTGAAAGCTTTGAACACTACAGAACAGAATCCCAATTTACCAATAATGAGCAAAAAAAAATAAATTCTAGACCAGCTTGCATGCTACTTATTCACACAGAAGAATACCAACAAGTGCTCACCTGCACAGTGCAGTTTAGGATACTTTTCTTGCATTTAGCATATTAAATGTTAAAGACAGAAAACATTCTCAGATAAATGCATTTTTCAGAACTCATCTGATGAAGCATAGGACAATATCCTGTCTGCAACAATGTTAAACAGAATTCAAGCACAGGAACAAGTGATGACGGGACAGCTAGAAAAGACAATAGCAGAAATATGACACATTCCATGTGCAAACATGTAGGTAAATGAACAATTAAGCTCATTTCTCCGATAAAGGAGGTGCCAACCCAAAATGTAACTGCATGCTTCTTGCATTTATGATATCATATATCATTTGTTCAGGTTGTGAAAGGGACTAGAATAAAACAATAAGTCATAGTAACATCAGATACTGTCAATACTTTACACTGCCTCAAATCTTGCCCCTGGGGAAATCAGTATGCTCAGCTGGAGTTAACAGTACAGGCCAAGTGGTCAGTGGCCTGGACAAGAGGGAAAAAATGCAATTAACAAGAATTATGCATTGCCTCAATGACTACACTACTACAGAAAGACAAAGATAAAATTATACTTCAGAGAATCTTGCCTTCTGACTTTTTTCCATGGAGCTGCCAAGATACTTCAAACTATTGAGATGTATTTACACAGACAGGAAAGGCTCCATTTTTATAACTTTATAATTCTCGTACATGTGAATGTCCTTGTGCAGCATTTTTCATCACAAGTTGCAAAAATTAATTGCTGGGGTCTAATCTACTTCTTTATTCTATTTAAAATTCCAGCCTTTCCACTGCACAACCAGCCTCATCCTCCTCCTATCCCCAAAGCTATTACCAAATGTAAAACAGAAATGAAGACTCTCATACAATGCAGTTCTGAATCTCATAAAAAACAATAAGGGACTTTCATAATACTGTAGAAACTTAAGTGTTGTTTTGCAAGGTCATAGTCATATTTTTTCTACTTCCTACCCACCTACAACCTCAAACAATGTACAAACTCTGTACTCTGTGCAACTTAGCAAGCGTAGTGGTGCTGCGGTAGCATTGTCGCCTCACAGCAAGACATGTCCCGTTCGATTCTCAGCTAGAGCGTCTTTTGTGTGGAGGCATGCGTGAATGGGCGTGCCTTCGTTGAAGGTTGTGCGTCAGGGCTGGTAACTCGGCACGTAAAAATCCACTACCAAACATTACCGGACCAGAGTTCCGCTGTGGCAACCCCTAACTGGGATAAGCCGAAAGACACAACAAAATGTATGAATCTTGCAGCTATAAATATTCCTAGGTGGAAGGTGCTACATATCACATAATTTGCATTCATTATAATCACCTTTGGACATTTGAAGCTTATCCATAATGCCTGCACGGTTTACACAGCATTTTAACATATTATATTAAAGTCAGAACTAAAATATATTTCACAGATGAGCAAGTACTTGAACAATTATTATTTGTTCTAAGGGTTTTGTATCTAAGTACAGAAGTATAACTTGCACTTGGGAAAAATAACTCCAAACACCAAGACTTCTCTCACTGCAAGTCAATTTAGAAGAAACAAAGTTTTGGACTCACAAATTCAGCCTGTACTTTACAGAAAGCAGATTAGCTATGAACCCCAAAAGGTACATTATGCCTTATTTTTTGCATATTGCCAATGAAGATGCCTCAAAAAGTATTTAATTATTTTCAAGACTGGAAAAAGTATAACAAAATAGCAGCAAGAATGTGCTTGAATTACTGTAAACCTTGAAAGAACATGACATTTTCATTTGCTCTTTACCAGTACACAAGGTTCTACAGACTACCGATTGAATTGACAAGTTGCATCCCTCCTGAATAAGACATGCAATAGCTTGGGCTACATGAAATGATCAAACAAGAGCAATACTATTAAAAGAAGCATACCTGGCCTTATCAAAAGCTATGGATGCATTTAAAGTAAGCAGAGTTGCCACCTGTCAGGAAATTTTCCTGATAGTCAGGAAATCAGGGTCTCTGTCAGGAATTCTTGTCATGGTGAGTACTTGAAAGGTATTTTGAATAATTCTGAGATTTCTAATGTATATTTCCTGAAATGTTTTATTCAGATTTCCTAACCACATTCAAATGAAGTGTGAAAGCAATAACTGTTGTGGCTTATGTTTCCTGTGTGTGTGTGTGTAAGGGGGATGTTCGAGTCTTTCGGCTTTTCCCGGTTAGGGGTTGCCACAGCGGAACTCCGGTCCGCTAATGACTGGCAGAAGATTTTTACGTGCAGAGTTGCCGGCTCTGACGCACAACCTTCAACGAAGGTACGCCCATTCACGCATGTCTCCGCACAGAAGATGCTCTAGCTGAGAATCGAACAGGACAATGTCTTACTGTGCGGCAACAACGCTACCACAGCACCACCACCGCAGTACATGTAAGGGGGATGTTGAAGTGTATATAAAACAGCGACAAGCTGGCCATAATTTCTTCCACTTTCCATCATTTTCAAACATAAACATTGCATACAAGTGGCTATTTTTGGTGGCCTGGACAAGATATGTGGGAAAGGAACACATCATTGGGACAATGGCACAGTGAACAATGTTGCCATCTCAGACCTCGTGTGTGTGTGTGTGTGTGTGTGTGTGTGTGTGTGTGTGTGTGTGTGTGTGTGTGTGTGTGTGTTTCTACCTTGTGATAGCTCTGTTTTGTCTGGGGCAGTGCCAGTGTGTACAAAAAATATCGGAGGCTACACACAAATATCCTTGGCAATGAAAAAATAAGGCATAAAATGCAACAAAGAACATCTACATCTACATCTTGAGAGATATTGAAACCATATTCCTAACTGTATAAGTGATTTATGAGGGTTCAGCCATGTGCCCCTACCTAATCTAAATCTGAACCTATTCAAAGGTGGGCACAAAGATTGCTACAGTTTGTGTGTAGGCTGGGGATACTGTGATCATTACTTTTGTAATTTTCCTCACAGTCAAACATCAGAGGTGTGCACAAAATGTCACTATAGCTTGCGTTTTGGCTGGGGATAGTGTGATCACTATTTAACCTTCCACAAACTCAAACCTTTTAAATGTACATACAATGTCACTATTGCTTGTCTATGGCCAGTATACTGTGTAGGAACATGATGGAATGAATTACTGCAAGTATATTTTTACCTCCCTTCACAACTGAAATCACGTGTATACAGGTGGATATTTTCAGGGGTAGCTAAAAGGAGGCATGCTGCATATGTACAGCTGGCATATGTTGCTTTGCTCTGTTTGTTCTTTCAATTTTATCTTAGTTTAGCTTCAGAAGGGTACAGAGGTGTAGATTTTTTGGAGTTAGTGCAGAGAAGAAAACACTGTGTAGATGTATGGCAGCAGTAACTTGAAGTGTATGACTGTTCACTTGTCCTTTCACTTTCATCCCAATTTAAAACTATAAGAGTACACTGAAAAATCACTCTTTTTTTTCATGGGTTTGGGAAGAAGACAGTCATCCAAGAGATGTGTATGCTCTCCCAAGCATTTTATTCTCAGGTTTATAGATAACTATTACTCAGTTTTGTGATAACTACTGTGTCATAAGCCTTGGAAATATCCCATTTTTTCCTTGAAAGAAAAAGAAACTGATCAGTTTCCCTTAATTATGAATTTTTTTGTTCAGGCCATCGCTGGACCAAAGGTTGTGGAAAACTCTAAAATGCAACTTAGAACATTTATAACTCCATAGTTTGAGAGCTTAGTGACTCTAGATCCCAATTATAATTCAATTCTTTCTTCAACAGTTGCTATAGTACAGTCTTGGCCAGTTAGGATGTGTTGCAAGGGTATAGGAAAAAGCTGACAAGTGTGAGAAAACAAAACTGCTCTGGATGGTATTAAGAGGCAAGGATGGGAAGAATACATCTGCAATGGGGTGTATGCCAGGGTGACTGTATACATCAGGGGTAGGGAGTGCCATGGAAAACTTTGCCTAGGGATCCATATTATTTAAGTCACTGTACATGGCATTTAAAAATTGGTGGGAGTGTATCTTGCTAAATGGGGTGGGGAAGGCTGGAGAGAAAAGCTCCATATTCAAGTTACACATGATTTACATTTATAATTTTACGGTAAAAACATTTATACACAAGTTTATTTACATGATTTATTAAATATTTCTTACATGAATGTAGCATTTTTACAGTAGAAAAAATAAGACAGAAATTAAACATAAACTGCCAAATTACTGAATAGAGAAATAGCACGGAATATCAGTTAATTTATTCATGGTATGATGGCTGCAGAGAAAAGATCAAACTGGGGTGTGTGTTTAGTATTAATTTGCAGACATTAGACAAGTAGTATGTATTTAAAACTAATAAGAGAGATAAAAGGAGAAATTATCGAAATGAGTAAGAGATAAATAAGACAGAGGAGGAATTGTAGTCAGTGGTGAAGTATGAGAAAAGGAGGAAAAATACGTTTAAGAAATAAGTGCAGTATGAGGAGGAGTAATAAGATACAAATATATTGGGATGCAAAGTGGCTGTAAGAGTTGGAGAAAAGTAATCAGAGTAAAGCTAGCCAGGTGAGCAGAAAGAACAGAGCCATCTTTGGCATAGATGCTGTTTAAGCAAAGTTTCGAAACTATTTAAGGTTTTCTGTTTTAACTGTGTGGGGATTTTGTTCCAGAGTTTTGACTAACGAGAGTCTCCAGCAGTTTTGAATGTCTTACTGATATACAGTAAACTGTCAGTTAACTGGAACTCAAGGTACCAGCACTCTTAAGCAAAAAGCAAAAATTGAAGAAATACAGTACAATTTTCATGTGTTGCACATTCTGTCCCCCAACAGAAAAAAGAAGTTATGTCTTACCATAATGTTCAATCTGTGTTGTTCATCTTCTTTCATTCATCACTGATGGATTCAGTTCCAAGGGCTCGGGACTGAGTCGGCCTTTTTACCAAGCTTGTGCCAGCCTAAAAAACTCTCGAGCTAAGTCTCTACCCAGAATGCCCTTCTCCCTGTTACCTCAGATAGAGTTTGCTACAGAAAGAGAAGTAAAGCCGAGGCCATTTCTGCGCAAATACCCTAGGACACCACTTAAACCCAAAGCATCCCCCAGGAGCCTTTGGAGGGGGAAGGAGGGAGGGAAGTGATAAATGAAAGAAGATGAACAACACAGATGGAATGTTATGGTAAGACATAGGGTCATAGGTAAGTACTAGGCTATCTGCCCGAGGGCATCTACAAGCCTAGCCAGAATGTGTTGGCTTTCGCTGTCCCCCTAGAATAGTTCCCTGTGCCTTGGTCCAGCAGAGCCATTAGTTCCCTGTGCCTCTGTCCAGCAAAGCCACTGCAGTGATCCCCGGGGTAAATTTTCTGTTTCCCATCCACTCGTCAAGGTTTCTCTTGAAGAGTGTTAGTGAGGGGCTCTGCCTAATGTACATTGGAAAACTGTTCCAAAGCATGGGGAGTCTCAGGGACAGGAATCTATCTCTCCAGCATGTCCTATTTATTGCTGTGGTGAGGTTTAGATCCCTAGGGCATGTGGCTCTTGGGGATTTGTTTTTTTTTTTTTAGGTGGAGCATGTCCATCAATTCTGGGTTGGACATAGCCTTGTATGTCAGGCAGAGATCACCTCTGAGTAAGCGGTACGCAACCAAGTACAGCTGGAGTTTCTTCAGGGCATAGGGCATATGTTTGGAGGCCAGTATTCCTCTTGGTGAGGTACTTCTGTGGTCTTTCCAGCTGTTGCAGGTGTCTTGTAAGGTACATCCTAAACGGGGCGTTGTACTCTATGATGGGTCTGATGAGTGATGAGCAGAGGGGCACAATAACCTCTTTTGTTCTAGATGCGAACCCTTTTGTGATTAAGTGGGCCACATAGAAGGATTTTCTAACCACCTTGGCAATATGATTATCAAAGGAGAGATTACTATCTACTTGGGTCCCCAGATCCCTTATTACATTTTCTGTATAACATAACTTCTTTATCTGATGTTGTTAATCTTCTTTCCATTCATCACTGATGGGACACAATTCCAAGCTACCTTTAGGTCCATGGGCAGCCCTTATGGAAGAACATTCTTGAGTACCATTGAGTTGAAGGCAGATCTCCCTCTGGAGACCAAGTCCAATTTGTAATGACTGATAAAGGTATGAGGCTTAGCCCAAGTAGCTGCTGCGCAGATGTCATCCATGGAAGCCCTGGAATGGAAAGCTACAGATGTTGCCATAGATCTAGTGGAGTGAGCTTTAACTTTTGTCATAGGTTCGTTACTGAGGGACAAGATGAAACGTATGCAGTCCCTTAGCCATTTTGATAATGTAACCTTGGAAACAGCCTCGCCCACTCTGGGCCCAGAAAAGGAGATGAAAAGCGGGTTTGGTCCTGTCTAGGTAAAATCTCAGTTGTCTACATACGTCTAAGGAGTGAAGGCAGTACTCTCCTCTATTGGCAAAATCCAGAAAGAACACTGGTAGATCAATGGTCTGGTTTAGGGAGAATTCAGAAATAACTTTGGGAAGGAAGGATGGATTCGTCCAAAGTGATACTCTGTCTTTATGAAAGATCAGATAGGGCCTCTTGATACGCAATGCCTGCAGCTGCGAGACCCTTCTAGCAGATGTGATGGCTACCAAGAACAAGGATTTCCAAGACAAAAACTTTAGGTCACACTTTGCAGCAGGTTCAAAAGGTTTTTGAGTCACAGACCAAAGGACTAAAGTGAGATTCCCTTCTGGCAGACGTGATGGCTACCAAGAATGTACAGTGTATACTTACCATAAATGTAGATGTTCGAATGTATTCACTGTTGCAGTCCTTACAAAATGGGTTATCCAGCTCCCGGTAACCCACAGTTGGCCAGAATACCAAAGTCCTTGGTATATGATGTCGGCTGCCCTCGGTTTAGGCCCGACGTCAGGTATAAAAGAAGGCAGCCGACACCATTTCCTCGGTTTTTCTTGCCTCAACTGTCAAGAGCCCCCAAAAAAAGGTTAGACCAGGAAAAGAAAATCCAGTTGTGCCCTAGGAAAACAAAGGGGGGAATGGAAGGGGGGGGACCAGGACTGCAACAGTGAATACACTCGAACATCTACATTTATGGTAAGTGTACACAACTGTACTATGTTCATAGTGTTTCACTGTTGCAGTCCTTACAAAATGAGTTGATTCTCAAAGCCCAGGGAAAAAACAAAAGGGAGGAGGAACACCCACTGTTTAAGGGTTGGTAAGGATGCCCTGCATCACTGCAGTGGCAAAAACCAGCCCTGGACTTAGAAAACAAGGGTAAATTGTAATCTTTAGTGAAAGTGTGGACAGAAGTCCATGTAGCTGCTTCCAGTATGTCCCTAGTAGGTATACCTCTTAAAAAAGCTGTTGAGGTAGAGGCTGCCCTTGTAGAATGGGTCCTAATATTCTGAGGAGGAACCTTGACATGCTGAAAGTAAAAAAAGTGAATACAATGAGCAATCCAATTAGAAATGGTCTGTTTTGAAATAACTTTTCCCTGAGCTCCAGGAGCAAAACTGACCAACAACTGATCCGACTTTCTAAAAGATTTAGTCCTGTCCAGGTAAAATCTAAGCTGTCTATCCACATCCAGGGAATGCAGTTACCTTTCCCCTTTATTCTGACGATTAGGAAAGAAAGTGGGCAGGTGGATAGACTGGTTAAGAGTCAGGCTAGAAACCGCCTTAGGCATAAAGGTGGGATTAGTTCAAAGAGAAACCTGATCCACATGGAAGATGATAAAAGGCTCTACTGCCATTAAAGCCTGCAGCTCAGAAACTCTTCTAGCTGAAGAAATAGCCAAAAGAAAGGCAGTTTTCCAGTAGAGAAACTTCAGGTCTGCTGAGGCAGCTGGTTCAAAAGGAGGCAGAGTAAGTTTTTCAAGTACAAAATTAAGATCTCAAGCAGGAGTAGGTGGCCTTCTGGGAGGCTTTAAATTGTTAGCTCCCCTGAGGAACTGTTTCATCAAGGGATGAGAGAAAATGGGAAGCTCAAAGGAACAATGAGCAGAAATAGCTGAAGCATGGATTTTGATAGAAGAAAAGGAAAGTCCACCATTAAGCAAGCCTGCCAAGATAGTCAAGAATAAGAGGAAGAGTAGGTTGAGAAGAGTCTTCCCCTCTAGTCTGCATCCAAATGGAGAATCTTTTCCACTTATCTGGGCAGGATTTCCTAGTGATAGGCCTCCTGGCCTCATGAAGGACCTCAACCACTTGTTGGGAAAGGTTTAAATTATGAGCCAAGCTGCCAAATGCATAGTCTGAAGATGAGGGTGCAGAATTTTCCCCCCTCCTGAACCAAGAGCTCTGGTATCAGGGGAAGCTGCCAAAGGTGAGCCTGGGAGAGACTGCGAAGTAGTGGATACCAATGTTGTCTGTGCCAATCTGGAGCTATGATGATGGCCCTTGGTTTTTCGTCCGTTATCTTTAACAGCACTCTGGGAAGAAGAGGCAGAGGAGGGAATGCATAGATCGAGAGCTGTGTCCAGGGGAAGGACAGAGCATCCACTTTCCAAGCTTTGTTGTGATGATGCCTGGTGCAAAAGGCTGGAAGAAGGTGTTAGTTAGAGATGAGAAGAGATCCACCTGGGGAGTGCCCCAATGCTGAATGATGCGATAGAAGATGGTCTTGTTTAGTTGCCACTCGTGAGGATCCAGGAACTGCCTGCTCAACTGGTCTGCCAAGGTGTTGGGCCTTCCTGGAAGAAACTGAGCTATCAGATGAATGCCCATGGAAGCTGCTATGGACCATAGTATCATGATTTGTTTGCACAGGGGGTAAGAGTGCGTCCCTCCCTGCTTGTTGATGTATCACATGATTGTGGTGTTGTCTGTCCTGACCAGAAGAGTACCAGGAGAGAGAGGATGCTTGAAAGCCAAACTCAGAAATGCTTGAACAAAATCCTAGCTCTACGGCGTATGGTACGCGGGTTGAAAGCAGCACAGAGAATGCAATTAGGGACGTCGTGCTCAAGGCCCAAACAAGTAATACAACAGGAGTGAAAATCACAGTGCGGAATCTGCTTTCCACAGGCAAGACAGTTATTAACTTTCTCTGACATTCATTAAAGTAAGAAAAGAGGGTCCCTAACGGGGTACTTATCTGAGAATGTCTTCAACTAAGCAGTCGGAATACAAAAAGAAGGTAATCGGCCGACCGGCACTCATGCAAAATGCTTCTGCTTTGGGCTCCGCGGCAAGAAAGACTGAGGAAATGGCATCAGCTGCCTTCTTTTGTACCTGACGTCCTGATGTCAGGACTAAACCGAGGGCAGCCAATGTCATATACCAAGGACTTTGGTATTTTGGCCGACTGTGGGCTACTGGGAGCCGGATAACCCATTTTGTAAGGACTGCAACAGTGAAACACGATGAACATCAAGGATTTCCAAGACAAAAACTTTAGGTCACACTTTGCAGCAGGTTCAAAAGGTTTTTGAGTCACAGACTGAAGGACTAAAGTGAGGTTCCATGGTTCCATGGGCTGACAGGAGGCCTGATATGAGAGATCCCCTTGAGGAAGGCCTTGCGTAGGCATAAAGAAATAAAGAGGGGTGCCATCTATACCATTGTGGAAATTAGAAATTGCCACTAGATGTACTCATGTGGTAGAGGCAGAGGCTCCATTATTAAAAAACTTAGCCAAGTATTGAAGCACCGCAGTTACTGGAGCTGAATACGGTTCTAGCATGTTATCCTTGGACCAAATGGAGAACCTTTTCCATTTATCCTGATATAGTCTTCTGGTGGATGGTTTATGAGAAGCCAGAATGATGTCTCTAACAGGCAAGGAGAGATTAGCTTGCCTGGTGACAAATGGAAGTGGAGAAACCTAGCTGTCAGCTTGAGACTGAACAGATTTGGGTGACTCAATACTTGGGGGTGAGTAATCAGATCTGGTAGAGGGTCCAGAATCCACGCCAGGTATACTAGGTGAGGTCGAAGGAAGGGGAAACCAAACTTGTCAAGGCCAGAACGGAGCTATGAGGATCACCCTGCATCTCAACCGAAGAGCTTTCTTTAGATATTGTGGAATCAGGGGGATGTGAGGATAAGAATAAAGAAGTCCCGTGGGCCAGTCATGGATTAGAGAGTCCCTCTGTGACTCCCCCTCCGGGGGAAGTAGGGTGAAATAGCCTCTGCACTTGTTGTTCAATGGGGAGGTGAAAAGATCGCAGCAAGGCTGGCCCCAGTGGCTGAAGATTTCTGTCAACACCTCGGGGATGAGGGACCACTCGTGAGGCAGGAGTATGCATCTGCTCAGTTTGTCCACAATCATGTTGGAGCTCCCCGGAATATGGTTTGCTATCAGAAAGTGGTTGGAAGCTATCGCCCACTGCCAAATTCTCATGGCTTCTCGACATAGGGGGTAGGAGTTGGTTCCTCCTTGCTTGTTGATATACGAGACCACTGACATATTGTCTGACTGAACTGCAAGTGTCCCAGAAGGGAGAGATGAATGAAAGGCCTGCAACACTAACAGCTCTGCTCTCAGTTCCAGAGCACTGATATGCAGGTGGGCCTCTGAGGTGGACCATGTGCCTTGGACAGTCTTTCCCTGGAAATCGCCCCCCCACCCGATCAGGGAAGCATCCGTGCTCACAATGGCTCTGGGCTGAGGGGATTGAAATGGGCGACTCCAAAGTTCTACATTTGGCCTCATTCACCAAAGGAGGTCCTGTTTGCAGGAGTTGATTACTTGAATCTGGTAACAGAGGGGGTGATAGTTTGGGAGCCATTGACAAAGAAGGAGCCATTGCAGAATCCGTATATGTAGCTTTGCTAGAGGCACTATTGGAATTGAAGCTGCCATAGAGCCTAGAGCCTGAAGAACTTCCCTTGCTGAAACTTTTGTTTGAGAGAGTATCACTCAGAGCTGAAGTCTCAAATTGGAGGAGTCTGTGAATTGGGATTGATACTAGACAAGACTGGGTATTGAACACTGCTCCAATGAATTCTATTTGTTGTGTAGGAGTAAGGTTTGATTTCTTCCACTCTATCATTAGTCCCAACAATTTTGCCAGAGAGAGTATAATGCTGTTACCAGAAGATGCTCGGTGGGGGCAGTGAGGAGCCAGTCATCCAGATATGGAAACACCGGAATCCTTGTAGTCTCAGTGAGCTGTGACCACTCCCATGAATTTTGTTAACACTCTGGGGGCTGCAGAGAGACCGAACGGCAGGGCACGAAATTGATAATGACTGCCTCCTAGCCAGAAGTGAAGCAGACTCCTTGTGCATTTGTCCATCTTGATGTGGTAATACGCATCACAAAGATCTATCGAGCACATCCAATCACCTTCTCTTAAAAAGGGAAGAATTGACTCGAGCGTGACCATCCGGAATTTGGTTTGGGTGACAGACTTGTTTAAGTTGCTGAGATCCAAAATGGGTCCACTGTCTTTTTACGCAACAAAAAGAATCTTCAGTAAAATCCACATCCACGCAGGTCTAGTGGGGCTGGTTGGATGACTCTTTTTTGAGACAGCTTTATAATCTCTGAAGCTGCTTCTTTCCTTTGACTGGGAGGAACGTCAGAAGTTTTCTAGGAGGTTTGGTTGACAAGAAAGGGGAATGGTGTAACCTCTGGTGATGATACTCTGCACCCAACGATCGGTGGTAATAGATTGCCAGGCAGCTTGGTGCAGAGAGAAACAACCCCCGACTGCTTCCAGGGGTAAGCAATCGGGCTGCTCCTCAGGAGTGCTGGTAAGGCTGACCAAAAAAGGAATCCCTGGAGCCTTGGTTACGAGGACCCCCTCTGCCTCTATAGGGGCATCTTCTAGAATTGTTACCCCCGCTGCCCTTGGGGGTATCAACATCACGTGCGGCATGGAAAGGAACCTGAGATTTTTTTGTGTCACATTTTTCCACTCCTCTGATTCCTGGAGAAGGTACGTTGAGGATTGGAAAACCGTAGGCCTACGGCAGACAGGGTCTTTCCATCTTGCTAGCACCTGTATAGCATATCCTTCACTTGGGGCAAAGCTTCGATGGGAGCATTCAGAAAGGAAGACTGGAAGGGGTCCGCAAGGTCACAAATCCGCATCCAGGCAGGACGCCTGATGACAATGCCTGAACCCGCTGCTCTAGCCCCCCTTTTGGTCACATGTGAAAGCAACCTCATGGACGAGTTGGATATCGATTCCAGGGTTGCGAGCTGCGAGGCCGCTTTGTCCCTGACCTCGTCAGACAACTGTCCTGCGAGCGTCCCAAAGAGTTTGGACATAAAGTCCTTCTGGAGCCTGGTAAAATGTGCCAAATAGTTCAGGGACCATACAGCAAAGTTCCCTAATGTAAAAACTATCTTCCCAAGTCTGTCCACCTCCTGGGTCTCCCTGTTGGGTGGATGGACAGCGGGACTTTCCTCAGCCAAGTCCTTTTTCATGGCCGTCACCACCACCATAGCATCGACTGGTAACCCTCTGGACCAATGCGGGTTCTCCTCAGGAGGGGGTAGAATTCTGTCTGGTCTCCGAGGGATCGCCTCAATGGAATCAGGGCTCATCCAAGCTCACTGCACAAAGAGCTCATCGGCAGACAGGGTCACCCAAGAGGTAGAATAGAAGGCTGGGCGCGGAATGCCTGCAGGAACACGGACTCCTCTGATGAAGGGTTGGAGGGCTTCCAGTCACCTCTCTGCTTTCGCATTTCCAGGATATCTCTGAAGGAGACATCATCAGGACGTGACCGCAGGGACCCTTCACCATAATCGTAATCCACGTCTCCCATTAAGGACACCTTGGATGAGTCCATGTGCTTCCTCTTGCACATCCTCTTTCGAGGGGGCTCCTCAGTGGGGATCTCTGAGGAGGACTCTGAAGAACGGGTACCATGAACAGGGGTGTCCTGTGGCTTCTCTGCTGGGGTTCTGACATCAAAGGAGTGCTGCCAGAAGCAAGACCTCTCTCCATCGCGGCGGAAGGCAGACCCGCCCGAAGAGGGATGGGCGCCCGGAAGTGAGAAAGACAACCTCGGGACCAGGGTCACACCCTGCTCTGATGAACCTGCCCCCATGGAAGGAGCCTCAAGCAGGATCGGTGTGGATGCGGCTATTGGTACCGAGGATGGAACCGAGGAGAAAGATGGCTCCATGCCCTGGGCCGGTCCCCCAATCCCCAGATTGAGGAAGTACCGGTTCTGCAGGAACCAAATTCCAAAGGGGCAAACTCAGAGTCGGAGTGAGATGCACTGTAGGTGCCAAGGTGATGGGTTCCAAGAAGGATGTCAGAGCAGAAGGCTTTGGAACCGAGAGTGTAAGAAGGAGTCAGTGGATAAGCCAATTCAAGTCCTGCAGGTGGATGGGTCTTAGAAACTGTGGGTATCCCCCTGGCTAATAACAGCTGGTCCACAAGATACACCACATCATGTTCCAACAGGCTCCTGGTGGATCTAGTAGATACTCCAGACGGAGAGTCAGGACGTTCAATGAATGGGCTATATGCTTGGCCCAGAAAAGGATCTACAGAAGGGAAGCATCAGGTCTGTGTTGCAAGGTCTGCCGGCACCGAAGTCTCTAGTTTCGAGACTGGGAGTAAAGGGGTCAAATCCAATGTTGTCGGTACAACGGTCAGTGCTGAAGTGGCACTTGGAGCCAAAATGGTCAGTTCCAAAATGGTAACTAACAAAGGAGTTGAAGGTGTGCCCTGAGTTGAAGTGGACACAGGTGCCAAAGTCGACATAGGCATAGTAAGGTCTATAATTGGTACCGGAGGCATGACCGGTGCCAAAACTGGTGCCGGTACCGAAGGTTTCGAGATGCTCGAAGCCGAGGAAGATGGAGCCGTAGAGCCAGATTTATGCTCCGAAGACAACTTTGGGACCTTTGATTTTACAGGCTTGTCCTGATCACCCGATGGTGAAGAGGGAACAGAGTGGGACCTCTTTTTGTCTTTAGTAAGAGGGGTTGAGACCTCCATCGTAGAAATGGCCCCTGAAAAGGTGGACTCGAGTAACCCTTTCAGTACCAGTTTATTTTTGCGCTCATTAAGAGTGTGTTGACTGAAACTCTGACAAATGTCACACAGAGCCTGCACCAAAAGGTGGGGGCACTCTCAACCAGTATATACATCATTGTGAGAATCACTATTAGGTAACTTGCCATTACATGAAGCACAATGCTTAAAACCTGAAGTACCCTTCTTATTAGACATCTTGATAAACAGACACCACAGACCAACAGTATAATCCAATTAGAACAAAAGTCAAACACCGTTCAAAGAAGTCACAATTGCACTAATACAGTGATATGTAGGAGAGAAAACAAAAAGCACCTTACTAAAAACCAAAGCTAATAGGTTAGACAGGAAAGACAATACCAGCTATGGTATTGAAGGAATACCACAAGGGAGGAAAGGCTGCACCAACAATGGTACTTGAAGGCTTACCAACGGTAACAACGGGTAGAGCAGAGAAGCAAAAAACAAGGTCAGATAGAAAAACACACACTAGAAATACTATTCGCTCAATAGAATATGAAGATACCAAAAATTTTCCACACAAATATCAAGTTCCATTTAGCTGAGAGATCAGCTGAAAGGCAGTTTTACAGCTACACAGCAAACGAGATCTGAGGTAACAGGGAGAAGGGCATTCTGGGGAGTCTTACCTCGAGAGTTTTTTGGGCTGGCGCAAGCTTGGTAAAAAGGCCGACTCGGTTCCGAGGGATCAGAACCAAACCCATCAGTGATGAATGGAAAAAAGATTAACAACATCAGATCATAACTTATGTTTTTAGAGTTTTAGAGTTTTAAAAAGGAAGATAAAAATAAATATAGGAATAAAATCCCTCTCTCCACACCCTGAGAACAAGTCAAACCAAACAAATAGTACTGGGTACAGTATTAGTTAGGCCTATTTTTAATAGCAACTCTCAAGCAACCAGTTATCTGTCATCTACCAATCCCCATGGGTGCTGGTTAATCGAGAGTTTACTGTATAGTAAAAGTTTACTGCTACAGTAAAGGCCTCTAGCAGATGAATAGTACAGTCGAGTATTTTGTAATGCTGGGCATTTCTCTGGAGAGTACAATAGGCTGTGGACAATGATTAGCTGTGAGTAATATCAACTGTTTGGGAGTTCAAGCCAGTTAAATTGTTTTAATGCAAGGTAGTGGTGTGTTTTAGAAGTGTGGTTGGTTGCAAATTTAGCCATTTTGTAGTAGCAGGAGGCTAGTTTAGTTTTACAAGTAGAGCTGATATTTATAAGACTACGAGAAGCATATAATAGAGAAGAAAGGAAGCATGTTGCTGCTAAGGTAGTGTTTGGCCCTACAGAGGGAGCAGAGTTTTTGGTGAGTTTTCAAGAAGGAATGAAGTATGTGGTGATCAAAATTTCAGGTCGGCATCTATTATGACTCTGAGTAGTTTAGTTTGGCTTTTGGTTTCTACTTTCCTGTTATTATATGAGGTAATATGAAATGTGCATTTCTGATTAAGGTGTTTTTTGAGTAAATAGCATAAAGTTTGTTTTTTTGGCATTAAGCAACAAGTTAGAATTTTTAAGCCATATTTCAGTGTCAGTGAAAGATTGAGTGATTTCCTGTAATTTTGTTATGGATAGGGCACAGCAGATAAGGGTTGAATCGTCGGCGTATTGTATGAGTGTGGCAAGTGTAGGAGTGGTATGAAGTTTTTTTATGAAAATATTAAATAGAAGGGGGGGGGGGCAAGTATTGACTCTTGGGAGACACCAACACAGATTGTGTGAAATACTGAAAGGTTTTATTGGCATTTAGTTGCCTACTGACAACTGCATAAATAACTGTGAAACCAGGAGAGTGAGGGGTAAGTGACACCTAGTGCTGCAAGACCAGACAAGAGCTTTTGGTGGGACAGTGTCAAATGATCTGAAAAGGTCAAGGAAAAGTGAAGAAACAAGTTTGCCCTAATTTCTGTATTGGTTTTACTATGTTGGTGAAGCTGGGGAGGGCAGTAGTAGTACTGTGGTTGGGCCTGAATGCATGCTGGGTGTTGTACAGGAGGTTGTATTTGGTTATATTTTTCATAAGCTGGGAGTGAATGCATTTCTCAAGGATTTTAGAGAGCAGTGATAGGACAAGCAATAGGTCTATAGTTTGTTAACTCTGTTGAAGTACCTCCTTTGTGAAGGGGTAAACAATGGATTTTTCCAGATGGATGGGACATAGTTTTCAGTTATTTAACAGGTGATCAGAATGGAGACAGGAAAGGCTAGCAATTCAGCACTTGTTTTGTGGAACTCAGTGGGATGGTTATCAGTAGCTGAGATTACAGGTTTTAATTTAGTTAGTACTTTTTTTATGGCTGATGTTGGGACGGGCTGAAAACTAAAAGACAGGTTGTTGCTTTCAAGATCAGATGTAAGTTGGAAGAGTGAAATGAGGTGGTCATTGATTAGTGATAGAACTGACCCGATAAAATGGGTGTTGAACTGAGTGGCAACAGATTATGTTTGAAACAGAAGGACAGGTTGTAGTGGGTATGGCCAGGATGTAATAGTTTATTTAGAGACGACCAAATAAGGTTGGGGTTGTTTTGGTGCCCTTTTATTTTTTTTTTTTGGAGATTACTGTAGTATGATTTCTTGTCAGATTTAACAAGCATTTTGGTGTTGTTTCTGAGATATCCAAATTTTGGGTAGGCATGTTGTGTTAATCTTATATCATTCTTACCATGTTTTATCTCTTTGCAGCATGAGTTGGTTGGTCTCTTGTCAGTCATGGCACTGTTTTAGATTTTACCTTTCCTGTCCTAACTGGAGCTAAATCGTTTATTTTTAGGAAGGTGTAATTGAAGTGAGCAACTGCTTCATCTAGGGACATTACTCAATACATTCCAGTTATAGTGGGACAAGGCTGTAATAAATGCATCTTCAACTACACAAACGTGCAGACTGCAATACACTATCCAGAGACACTTGAAGCACTAGAGATAAAAGTGTGAGCTGTCACATTACAGGCCAGCTCAGTGAGCTGAATGAAAGACAGTACTATATGCCATAAAACAGCACGGTAAAGATCAGTTAACTATTACTATGTATTCGTCTTTCGGCTTTTCCTGGTTAGGGTTCGCCACAGTGGAACTCCGGTCCACTAATGACTGGCAGTTGATTTTTACGTAACGGCTTGCCAGGCCTGACGCACAACCTTCAACGAAGGTACGCCCATTCATGCATGTCTCCACGCAGAAGACGCTCTAGCTGAGAATCGAACCGGACAGCGTCTTACTGTGAGGCGATAACGCTACCGCAGCACCACCACCGCGGGTATCAGTTAAATATTACTAGTGACAATTTATGCAGTAACAATTCTTACTATTTATCCAAGAAAATTGTAGGCAATAATGATAAATCCTTGCAGGATTCAGTAGTACTGAAAGAGTTAAATGACATCAGCTAAAGGAATAGCTACATGTAAGGCAGTAGGCAGAGACCTGCACACTGAAGAAATTATTTTGTAAATTTCAACCTGAGGATCAGAGTAAACAGAAAATTCAACAGTAATATTAATTTTATAAAGGTGCAGAAAAGCAAAACATGGTGAAAAATTAGTATAGTGTCAGATTATTCCTTTAGTTTCATTTCAGTTTATGACAGAAAAACAATGCCATTGATGTTTCCATTCGATTTAATAATGAGTTATAGAGACTTTCCATTTCACTGTAGTACATTATCAGTTCAGTTACAGACTTGCAAGAATTTATTAGTGGTAGCATAGGTCTATCTCACTACAGTACATCAATAAGTACCAAACTTACTAGAGTTTTAGTACCATATGTTTATTTCATGCAGAAAAATGTAAATAAAGTCAGGACAACAAGCAATGCTATCGGTTTATAATGGTTAAAGCTGCGAATGTTATTTTAAGGACCTGATAACAGCTTTGTTGTACTTTGCACATTGTGACACAGAACATATTGCCAACTTTGTATTTTTGAATAATTTGCCAGCATGATTTTTCAAAATGCAAACTTTTCAACATCAGTCTTACACAGGAGATGGGGAAGGGGGGGTGGAAGGCTCAAGTATAAAAGGGACACAGGAAAGGACACCGGGACATTAAGATGGCTCTTCCAATACCTCAGCAATGACTGGGACAATGGAAAGGGACTATATTTGCAGCGAGCTGTAGTACAAAGGTCAAGTATAAAAAGAAAAACAAGACCACCAAAGCCAGAAGTGAAGACTGTTTTTTTTCAGTTCTGTACATGTACAGTAAATGTGTTTCAATTATCTAAAGAAAGTATTCTTTAGAGTTAAAATGTGTATACAACAGATTTACATTTATGCGGATTAGAGATAAAGCAAGTATGCAGAATTTTACGTTATGTTTTCAGACAACTGTATAACAGTACTAGTTTTCAGTTTATGCTTTTATCTGTGTTCAGATAATACTGGCAAAAAAGTATTCCTGTAGTATTAGTTTAATTAGTTTCCAGAGTATAACATTTACACACAACTATTTTAGATGATCAGTATAGATATGCATCACTTTAGTGTAAATTTTAGTCAAGTTTCAGAATATGACATTCATACTCGGTTATGAGCTCAGTATAGTAGATTTTTATTTATTTTATTTATTTAACATTTGTTGACCGGGAAAGTCCAACTAGGACAGAGCCTATTTTCAGTGGAGGCCCAGGGAGAAATGCTTCAGACGCATATGTTTGGAATGTGAGAGGAAACAGAAGTACCTGGAGGAAACCCACGTGAATGCAGGGAGGACATGCAGACTCCACGCAGAAGGCACCCCAGCCGAGAATCAAACTGGAAAACTTCTTGCTGTGAGGCAACAATGTTAACTGATGTACCACTGCTCCATCAGATTTCAGAAAATAACATTCACACTCAGTGGTACATTTCTAACAGTGTTACTAGACAGCTTACAAAATGCAATTACATCACATCTCACATTATTCGGTCATTAGTTTTAACGATAAAGTGGCAGAATATACTCAAGGTATGATAGGTTACATTTAATGTGTTCATTTACAGAATACAATGCACATTACATAATTATTGTACATTAGAGAAAAGTCAACATTGACATGGTATGCAAATGTATAGATCTGAAATGCAGAAAGCATAGATTTTAGTAAATGTAAACTTCTACTGTTGCGGTACGTAAATATTTAAATGATATTTAAGACAGATTTAAATTACAGCACAGAAATTAAAATGTAAATAGGATTATTTAGTAAAAAAATCTAGCTGAAGATTTGCAGAAATAAGTTACAGTATATGGTAATTACGCTTCAAGGTACATATATTATGGGTGTAAAAGGAGAGTTTACCAGTTATAACACGTTAAAAAATTGCTCAGTTATGATTAACAGACCATGCATGCTCAAGTTGACACCTCGTGGTCAAAATTAAAATTGCAAGTTTATTTACCAGACAAAGAAAAAATATTTTATATTAGTTCTGGTGATCATTATAAATCTATATAATCTGCAAATTATATTATAAAGTAATTACATAAGTAAATCACATTTTTGTAATTTCAGAAACAATTGTTACAGAATAAATCCTACATAAATACAGTTGGTAAAACAGACCTTGCATAGGCCTCAGTCTTCCTCGTTTTTAAGTAACTACAAAATCAGATGCCTGTTCAGGTAACACAGGAGGAATTGTAAGATTAAATGTAATTTTTTAGACGTATAGTATTCTCTTTGCATAGGCCTAGAAATGCAGTCATACTGAAGTAGACATATATCTTCATTTTACGTGCAGATTCACAAAAAGGAATGTTTTTGTAACCTTCACTCAAGAATACTGATAATAAAATGTGTTAACACATTGTGCAGTACATTAAGTACAAACAGGCTTTGGAACGAAGGTTAAAGAGGTGTGTACAAATTTACAGGGTTTTGGTATTATTAGGGAGATTCAGACAGTTTGTTTGAACTGATAACTAGAAAGTTACTACAGTGCAATCCTCAGAGGTTTGGTACAGACACTTTGAGAGTGAGAGCAAAAGTTGGGACAAATACCCACTATTCCAGAATATTAATTATAATTATTCAGGAGGAATGGAAAACGAGTGCAGAAGCTGCAGACATAAAAATTCAGTCTACTTCAGTTTAGCAGCACTGTTACTGGAGATGGTGATTTGATTCAGATATTTTTGACATCTCCCTCCACTGTACATAATAAAATAGTCTTAACTGAACCACAGTGTATGCATACTTTTATTCAGAAAGGTACATGAATATACAAGGTAAAGGAAAGGCTGGCACCAGTTCTAAGTCAGCTGCTAGCTGCTGGTAGATGCAGGACGCCAGTCGGGACCGGCATCCTCCACAGGCGGGGTGATCCACAGGAAGGGCCCGGTGCGGGTCCAAAGTTCCCGCTTCACGCCCGAGCCCGACCGACGCAGCCCTTAGAGCCAATCCTTATCCCAAAGTTACAGATCTGACTTGCTGACTTCCCTTACCTACACTTGTCAGACGCTGTTCACCTTGGAGACCTGCTGCAGATATGGGTACGGCCCGGCACAAGACTTACACTCTCTCCCCCGGATTTTCAAGGGCAGGTGAGTTGTTACACATTCTTTAGCAGATTCCAACTTCCATGGCCACCGTCCTGCTGTCTACATCAACCAACACCTTTTCTGGGGTCTGATGAGCATCGGCATAGGGCACCTTCACCCCATGTTCAGTTCATCCCACAGCGCCAGTTCTGCTTACCAAAAGTGGCCTACTGGGCGCTCGCATTCCACACCTGGCTCCAAGCCAGCAAGTTGGGCTTCTGACCTATTTAAAGTTTGAGAATAGGTAGAGATCGTTTCAACCCCAATACCTCTAATCATTCACTTTACCAGATAAAACTGTGTCCACCGAGCACCAGCTATCCTGAGGGAAAAGGCTACTAGATGGTTCGATTCATCTTTCACCCCTATACCCAGGTTGGATGACTGATTTGCACATCAGGACTACTCCGGACCTCCACCAGAGTTCCCTCTGGCTTCTCCCTTCCCAGGCATAGTTCACCATCTTTTGGGTCCCACTCTACACCTCCCTGACAGGGCGGATAAGACAGGCCAGCGGGGCGGGGGGATCCCGCCTCAGCCGGCATGCATCGGCCCTCATTTTCATTGCACCATGGGGTCTCCCACCCACCCTCAGACTTGTGCACCCGTTAGACTCCTTCGTCTTGGG
The DNA here is from genome assembly GCF_019279795.1 of Protopterus annectens. Taxonomy (NCBI): domain Eukaryota; kingdom Metazoa; phylum Chordata; order Ceratodontiformes; family Protopteridae; genus Protopterus; species Protopterus annectens. Next base: position 536,763,428 of record NC_056733.1, read on the forward strand.
TAATTAAAAGACAGACATTCATTCCAGTCTCATTCCAGCTTTGTCTAGTACTCTACAGTCCTATCAATTCTTACAGTATTTTGTGTGTGTGTGTGTGTGTGTGTGTGTGTGTGTGTGTGTGTGTGTGTGTGTGTGTGTGTGTGTGTGTGTGTACACACACAACACTTTCAAAGCTCTAATGCATTTCTATACAAAAAAATAATTATCTATAGCTGTACATATTTCACATATTTACTACACTATAACTCGAAAAAAACTGCAGGTTTTGCACAGTTTATTTTCACATTTCACATCTTTGTTGTATCTTTACTGAAAGATGTATGTTTTATACAGATTTTTTTAAATATATTTCTCAATTTAATAGACTAGAGAAAACAGTAATTTAAACTGTAAGGATTGCCATCTCATAGTATTAAAATACAGCTATTCTTCAATTGTTAGTATTCAGTTGCTCACCAGTTCAACTTAACTGGCAAAAACTGGGATAAAAATGAAGTGTTTAATTCCACTATAAAATTGATACCTGAAAATAAAAGGAAACACTGTGGAAATATTAGAAGAGACAAATACTATTATGACATAAACTATAGAAAACTACCAGATTTAAAAGCCGGAGATAAAAGAATTCGAAAGCCATGGCAAAGTTTCTAGCCTTAAACTGAAGTAACTAATCAAGCAGCTAAACCAGGATTCAAAATTCAGCAATCAGAAAGAAAGAAAAAGACTGTGAAATCTCTAAACAGTCAATAGCTACAGAAATAAATGCATCTCCATGGATAGCTGCAGTGCAGCAAGAGTCTTCCCAAAGCAAGATCAGGAGAAAGGATGCTACTAAACATTCCAAATCTGAAAGACCTGAAATACCACTGGAAAGAAAAAAAAAATACGGACAGTGACAGAGATTAACATGATTTTAAGGACTTCGATGGCATGCTTTTGGTTTATTTAATGGAATCAAAGTAATATTATGAATACTACCTCAGAGAAGGTATACAATATAGCTTTAATATGCTAACACCTAGCTGCATTACATTACTTGCAGCACCCTACAAAGGCCTTCTAAAAGGCAGTCTGAAAAAGAAGCTCATTCGTAGGGTCTGTGTATTGCGTGCGTCTGTGTCAGAAAACAGGACACCTGGACAAGTAAGCTCTGTATTACCTACTTACATCACATCTGACAAGGTAAGCATTGCATTATCAATGCATTACCTACTAAGAGAAAAGCACACCTGCATAGGAGAGCACTACAAACCCTAAGGAAAATACAGGATACCTGCAGAGATGAGTAGTGCACTACCTAGTGAGAAGAGAGGACATGTGCAGAAGGTGAGAAATGTGTCATGTAATGCGTTTTACAGCCATCATTAATAGGGGCATAAACGAGCAAAAGAAAAATGGTCTGTTCCACACATTGCTAGTAATTAATGTATCAGTTAAGAACCTTGGCCAGTTTTAGGGGGATATACTATGCTGCTGCTACCTGCCACTTTGTGCTGCCTGCCTCATCCAGACAATCAGCCTGAAACATACTACAACAATTCTGCTATTAAGACACACAACTGGAAAACATAAACAATTAGAAAGTGCTCTCTGCATTTCACAAGCCTGTATGCAATAAAACAAGTACAGTTTATCATTTGACATTTGCACTACCATTTGAAAAGGTACATGGTATCTTGCTGAACACAGGTTTCAATTCAGCTTAAAATTTCAGCAAGACATTTGTCAAAATGTGAGGCTAAACTTTTTAGATTTTAAATACAAGGATCAGAAACACTGGGGAGTGACAGCATACTTGTTTTTATTTTAAAATCAAAGTACTCCATCGCCAAGGTTGCAGAATCTTGAATGAATATATTTAGTCTCAGAGGTGAGAGTGGTGCTGTCCCTTACATGGCAATATACGGAAGATTCCCCCTGCACACATTTTTGGCCTCTTACCAACCTGAGCATCGAGCTCATAGCTCTATTTGTTCATCATCCTTTCCAGCCAATGCAACAACTCCACCCTGAAAGGAAAGACCCTCACTCCTCTGGAGATCAGTGTTTTAAAGTATGTTTCTTATGACTGTTAGTGAGGGCAAAAGCCAGCCAACAAACAGGTCATCATCCTTAACCTGGTCAGTATTTCTTATATGTTCCTACAGCCCTCTTTCTGACCCATGAGCACAATGCATTGGCTTACATTTAGTATTTTGATGGTGTGAGCTTCCATATACCTGCACTGTTTAGTTCCAGTTAGAATGTGCTTCGGTTGGACTCACGCTTACCTGCTCCTGATGCATTGAAATGCCATTCAGAGACCATCCTCCAGATGGTGTTTTGAAAAAACTCCCTCACCTCATGCTAAGAAACCAGCATTACACACTCAGGACTATCCCTTCTTAGCAGACTGCTCTGATACCTGGGCTGCTATTCAAGCTTGTGTTGTCTGGGGAATAGTCAGGGGTTTCTCACTTCACAGCACAGATAATCTAAAAATAGTAAAGACTCTACAAAGTTTAATACGTTTTAACAGTCTCAACATTTTTCCAGCAATGAGGGTCTTAAGGAAATCTTGGACAATGACATGCCACATACCCTGTTCTCAAAGACTATTCAAGGTGTCAAAGTAATTCTATCAACAATATAATGTAGAATGTAACAAAAGTGAGTCATATAATTCCTGAAGTGTCTTGGGGAAAAAATGTTTAACAGGAAATATTGCAAAACTGTAGAGAAAAAAAGCATCAAACCTATCACAACAGAGGCAAAAAGCAAGCCCAAAAAAACTATGGAAAAGATCTATGGTTTACTAACAACCTAGAGGGATGTTTAAACAAGAAAATGATACCACACAAAAATACAAGGAAATGCGCATATAAAACAACCATTGGCATTATGGTTAAAGTTTCTCCTGCCAAGCACAAGGTATAGGGTTTAATCCTGCCCTCTGACCAATGCATGTATGGAGTATGCACATTCTCCCTATGCCTAAGCAAGGTTCCACCCACCCCCCAAAAAACTATGCCAGTTACATCCACCTCAAACTTGACATATGCGCCAACAGAGTCCATCCAAATTAAACTGAGTCATGGTCAGCAGAAATAGCAGACTCTAGGAGACTCCTATAGAAGGAAGAGTTGTATAATCCAACTGCTTCAAGTATCAACTGTGCTGCACAGTATCCTGTAGACAGGAGAGCATGAATCACAGACTGTGTGCCATGTCAGGGCCAACCACTACATGATGTAAAATCATCTCAAGGTGATTTGGTCACAATGACTAATGTTGCCAAAATGGGCATGAGCAATTTGCTGTTGATAAGTGGGTTGAGGACCCAGCCTACTCTGACCTGCATGGCGGGAGGGGTCTATGTTAATCTACCGTATAGAGTGCACTCACCATAAAGTCCAGCAGTCTTTGATCAATAAGCTACTTTCTGGCCAATATGTGTTCAGTTACCCAGCCTGGGATAGCTATGCCTCACAAAAAAAAAAAAACTTAGGATTGCTACAATCATGCTAAAAGCCCAGTTCCCTCAAATCTTCTATTTCCAAGCTGCATTTTGTGTATACAGAAGACAAGGTAAATGGGCAGTGTAGCAAAGCCACTTGGCTTGGGGTCCAAAGTATACTGCTCAGGGGGAAGGGTGTGGGTATTGTGGTCCAAAGTATACTGCTCAGGGGGAAGGGTGTGGGTATTGTGGTGAGGGATGTCAATATAATTAGTGATAGGAATCAGCCTATGTCGCATAGCAAGGTTGCAGTGATGAGGAAGTATGTGCCGTCAGCAGCTGTTGTGGGATCTACTACTGGTCTAACAGGTTTTGTGTTTATCTAATTGCCTCAGGGCTTGGCTTTGGAAGGATCTTTTATCTTGCTGGTATAAAAGAATTACCTTTGTGTGACTTTGTGCTTACCTTGCTAGAAGCTCCATTGTGCCTGACTGTGTCTGCATCTTAATCTGGAAATACAGAGCTGATACAAGTACATTTTTTTGCACTTGATCTAACTGTATCAGTGATCCTTAACAGTACTGCACTGTTTTTATTTATTGAATTGACTGAATTATTGCTTATCTGTGCCTGCATTTATATATTTGCTTGACCTCTGTCGAAATTTAGTTTTTTTTTACCCACTCAATTGTTGTTGTGTTCATAAACTTGGTGGCTTTTGCAGTTGCCCGCCCCTATTATAAATATGATCAGGGACACTCCTCCCAGTCCCATCTCATTAGCTCATTTTACCTAAAACAGAGAGATCATATGGGAAGGCCAAGCCCCTTAGTTTCTTAACCTTGAATTATTTTTCCACTCTACTAAAAAAAACAAAAACACTTTATTCTGCTGCCTTTACTGTATTTGTAATTCCTTCTCCTACTCTTACTTCATCTTGCTTTTTCTGCTGCTTGTTCTCTAAAGTGTTCAATTGCATCTTTTCTGCTGCATTTATTACTGCTTGTTTACAGCCCGTTTAAAATAAGTTTTATTCTAAACCTCTTAATTTTACATTTAGGCTTTCGGTCTACCACTTAGCTCTCCCTGACCTCTCTTCTTCAGATTCTGACCAATATGGATGGACAATTTCTGCCAGTCTGGTTGTATGGGCAGCCTGAGACACTGTAGCAACTGCCTCATGTACATGGACAACCATCTACTACTACCACCTAGGAACACAATTTGCGGGAGATGCAATTACATTAGGAACCTAGATTCTATGCTCTCCTCTTCACAAGCCAGTACATCTGGCTTTGAGAAACTTGACAACACAATCACTACAACTCAAATACCACCTATATCCACACACCACACACTTCAACAAAAACATACCCAAACAAAGGAGACCTCTGAGGCAAAAGCACACATGAACTCCATAACCCTCCACCCCACATATCATGCATAGTCCACATACCCATGTCTCCCAACCACTAAGGCTTAATCGATCATAAACCCAACATATTAGTCATAGAAGACTCCAATGTGAGACACACAGATGTACCTCTCACCAGGCTGAATAAGGAGAAAATCATGATAGTTGTTTGTCAGATGCCAGAATCTGCCATATCACACATGCACTCAAGTCTCTCAACAACAGGTACTGTTATGAATGTCACAGTCCATGTTGGTGTGAATGACTTGAGACATACTTCCCCAGACTATAGGAAGAGAGACATGACTGAGCTCACTGATTATGTGTCCCAGGCAGTATGTTCCTAGCCTTAGGCAGCATTCTACCATCATCAAGAATGATGCCTCAATAAAAACAGAAAATGACTGACTAACAATTGGCTTAGTTTCTGGTGTTATTCCAGAGGGATCCAGTAGCTGACAGCCTGGGGAGATATGATCAACAGGCAATGATGCTTTGCCAGAGATGGCCTGCATCTGCCTCACTTGGGCTTCAGGCTTCTGGCAAAGGCTCTTGCCTACCCCATAGTGGCTTTTTTTCAGAAAAGTGATTAGGTCAAAATTACCAACATAAACATTTCAACAAAACACAAATTAAAGGTCATGCTTCTAAACGCTACGAGTATAAATATAAAACTGCACTCATTGCAAGCATTCTTAACCCTGGGAGATGCTGATATTTGCACAGTCACAGAAACCAGATTCAAAGATGCAGAGAGCACCCCAGCCTTACCTGGTTTCTCATCTTATCATACATTCAAACCTCAAACTGTGGGCAGCAAAGCCAAAGGAGGTGCAGTTTCAATACATATTAAAGACATACACACTCCATGCTGGTCAAACAGTATGACACAGGAGATACTCCAAATGCAGTTAACCATTGACAAGATCCCTAATCAAATCATAGCTAGCTACAGGCCCCCGAATTTGACTCAAGATGCCCACTCTGCCTATCTGGATCTCTTCGAATCTATCAAGATTCAACCCTTTACCCTGATCCTGGGCGACTTTAACTACCCAAACATAGATTGGAAGAACTACTCATGCCAGAACACAAATGCCCAGAAATTCCTCAATTTTGTCAAGACAAATGCCTTGGAACAGCTAGTCGATACCCCCACAAGAGGTAATAATATTTTGAACTTGGTTTTAACCAACATGAGTAACCACTGCAGCATCCTTATAGTATCATCCTCCCTGGTAAGATCTGACCATAAAGTTTCAAAGTCACCATCTCCCCAACCTCCCTTCTAGCTAGGGTCAAACAAAAATTCTCCAAAGCTGATTACATCTCCTGAGGGATGGTATAAACAGCTTCTCAGCCCCCCACCCCTCTGTAGGAACTGGCACCAATGTCCAAAGTTACACCAAAGTACTATATGAGCATTTATATAGATGTATGGAATCAGGAATACCTGACAGGACAAAATTATCCTCAGCAAGGAAGAGTAAACCTGTCTGGTGGACACCTGCAATAAATAAACTCTATAACAAAAGAAAAAAAATGTTGTCCAGGACAACAAAGGAGCAGTTGCCCAACTAGAAGCAATGTCTCCTTAGCCTGAACAAGCAAATAAGAGCACTAGTGAAATCCGAAAAACCAAACTGAGTCAAAACTGGCCACATGTACTACAGACAATCATAAGGCCTTCTTCACATATGTCTGCAGTCTCAAAGGAATCACCCAGATCTGCTCAGAACTGGTGGTCAAGGACACCACATACACAAATGCTGTAGATATAGCCAACCTGCTGGCTGACTGATTCAGCGAAAACGTCACCCCTCTTTCATCCCATCAGTAAATCAGGACATCCCCAGTACCTGCTCCCCTCCCCTTATCTCTAAGGAACAGGTAATCACTGCCCTCTCAAAGGCAAAAAAATATAGCCTCCATGGGACCTGACAACATCCCAGGATGCATCCTAAAAGAACTCAGGCAGAAACTTGTAGCACCATTAGGTGTCCTGTTCAACCAAAGCCTGAGTACTGGCTTCATCCCAGCTGAGTGGAGGACAGCCACTGCCATTCCTTTGCACAAAGGTAGAGCATCCACCGATCTGGGAAATTATAGATCCATCAGCCTAACTAGCTCGATCTGCAAGGGCATGGAACAGCTTATCATGGACCTCATTAACAAGGAATTGGCAATCTCCAAACACTCTATCTCACACAGTTTCGCTTGTCAAGGGGAGGTCATGTCTGTTAAATTTGGTTGAATTCTTTGAGACAGTCACCAAAGCCATGGATGAGGGGAAGACAGTGCACCGCCTACCTTGGCCTGGCCAAAGCCTTTGGCACTATTCCCCACTTGGGCATAAGAGATAAAGTCTCTTAACTAGGCATCAATCTGTTTGTTACCAGATGGGTAGCAAACTGGCTCACTGATAGAACCCACCTAGTCAAAATAGGGGAAGCCACCTCAAGCAGTAGACCGTAATGAACAGTGTACCCCAGGGATAGGTCTTAGGGCCTCTGTTATTTGGGATATACTTTTCTGAGGTGCAGGCCAAAACCAGTGGGCTATGGCTGACCAAGTTTGCAGATGTCTGAAAGCTGGGTGTTGTCATCAATTGCCCTAGTGATGTGGGCATCCTCCAAGAGGGTCTCACCCAAACGAATGACTGATGCCAGAAACATGGCCTCAAGCTGAATGCCAAAAAATGCATCATCCCCTCTAGGGAGAGTGACGTCCCCACAAATTATCACATTAATAACAACGTCCTAAGCATGCAATCAGTCGTGAGGGATTTGGGCACCCAGGTTGATAGCAACCTGACTTTTGACCACCAAGTTGCTTCCGTTGTATGGGAAGCTTTCTACATGGCCCACCTCATAAGTAAGGGTATCTCATCCAGGGACAAGGAGGTCATAACATCCCTGTATTCTTCCCTTATAAGGCCCATTGAGTACAACACACCCCTTTCAGCATGTACCTCGCAAAGCACATGCAGCAGCTGGAGAGACCACAGAGGTTCCTCACCAGGAGAATCCAGGGCCTCAAACATCAACCCTACACAGATAAGCTAAACTAAAACTTAACCCCAGGAAAAGTGTCATTATAACTGGCTGCTGCATACCATCGGGTAACAACATTCCCACACTGGAGACCCTACTAGACTTTGGGCCTCTTGAGTTCCTCCAGTATTAAACCATCATCTTGGGGGACTTCAACATTGACTGGTTAACTTGTAACTCTAGTTCTCCTACCAACTTCACCAACCTCTATGGATTTTCTCAGCTCATCCAGTTTCCCATTAGAATAGACAAATCCACCAAGAGACCGTCAATACTTGACTGGATTCTGACAAACGGACCAACACTTCAGTCAGTCAGGTTGCCTTCCTAACAGCCTAAGTAACCACTTACCTACATTTGTAATAAGACATTGCACATACCAGGAAAAGCCCACTATTTACCACATAAAAAACTTCAATCCATCTAGCTTTATTAATGCACTAAAAGTTTGTAACTGGACTCCTCCCTAACACCCTCAACCTTAACAAAGCTGTTTAATACTTACTAAAAACTAAAAATAAAAAATAAATAATAAAATTAAAAAATAACAATAAAATTAATAAAAACTCTACCTTCTTAGATAGGCCCCTCCCAGAACTATCAGAGTTAAATCCAACTACACTCCCTGGATGAGCAAAGAGACTAGAACTCTTCTGAAATCCAGAGATAAAGCCTGGACCAACTGGCACAAAACTGGATCCCATACAGACATGCATATCTTGACCTCCGTAACAAATCAAAATGTGTCAAATAGACAAAATTAACTACTACCACAACATACAAACTAGATATCAAAATAACCCCAAAAAATTCTGGACAGCCATTAACAATATTCCCCTTCCTGAAAAATCAGAAACTCTCCCTCCTACTATAACTGACACCTCACTCAATGTTCCCACCACTTTTAACAAATTCCTCACTGAATCCATTCTTGCCCTGGCTAACTCTCAAAACTGTTCATCCTCCAACCAACTACCCAATTCTCGCAGTGATAACAACCAGTCTCTACTGATATAACTTTAAAACTTAAGAAACTAAAACCTAATATCTTAGCCGCTAATAAACTGTCAGCTAAATTTTTGAAAATAGCTGCTGATGCCATTGCATACCCTGTATCTATTCTCATCAACCATTCATTATCTGAAAATCTTGTTCCAGAAATCTGGAAAATTTCCAACATTATACCTCTCCACAAAGGGGTTAGCCTAAAACCTCCTCACAAACACTCAGCATGGCTTCAGGCCCCATCACAACACCACAACAGCACTTATCTCATTCACCCACATAGTAAAAAAACACAGAAATAATGGCAACTATGTCTCTGCTATTTTTCTTGATGTCTCTAAGGCATCTGATATGATTAACCATAACAAACTGATTAAATCCCTATGTGAACTGAATCTTAGTAAACCCTGGTTTCAAAGCTACTTCACAGGGAGACAGCAAAAGCAGTACAGTGGAGGCAAGAACTTTCACCTTTATTACCTGTCACAATGGGTGTTTAACAAGGCTCCATCCTTGGTCGTTTACTTTTCTCTGTCTTAACTAATAACGTCCATACCTCTACTCTACACACCTCAGTCATCCAATATGCTGATGACCGACATTAATCTGCTCTTCTCCTTCCCTCCAGGAATTGCAAATACAAACACAAGCCTCTTTCCTCTCTGTAAAAGAATGGCTTACCAACTCTCAACAATTACTTAACCCCAATAAAAAGTACAGTTTTGTACCTACCATAAATGTAGATGTTCGAAGATCCACATTGCTGCAGTCCTTACACTTGGGTAGTCTGCTGTCCTCGGTCGGCCCGAATATCAAAGTATAAGGCTGACGTCGGTCAAGGCGCATTTGACTGACATCAGAACGTCAGGGTACAAATGCGCATGACCGACGTCATATCCTCAGTCTTTTCTTGCCCCAGATGTCAGAAGACCCTAAAAAGAAAGGTCAAAACCAAAAGACAGCAAACAAACAACCAACCATCCTAGCACTAAAAATATGTACAATATATACAATATATCCCATATTGACCACCCAACCCACACAACCGCCTCTAACTACAGAGGGGAAGGAGGGAGGGTAAATTGGACTGCAGCAATGTGGATCTTCGAACATCTACATTTATGGTAGGTACAAAACTGTACTATGTTCTTCATCTCACATTGCTGCAGTCCTTACACTTGGGTAGAATCACCAAAGCAGAGGTAAGGGAGGATGGCCAAACTATAAGAAAGCAGGAGCTGCCAAAATGCCCTGCAAAACAGCAGTGGCAAAACCAGCCCTAGATTTAGAATAAAGTGGCAGGTGATAATGCCTAGAGAAAGTATGCACTGAACTCCAAGTAGCTGCCTCCAAAATATCCTTAGTTGCCACCCCCCTCAAAAAAGCTGTCGAAGTGGCAGTAGCCCTAGTGGAATGAGGCCTAATCCCAGCTGGAATCTCCTTGCCATGATGGGAATAACAGAAAGCAATGCAAAACCCAATCCACTTAGAAATAGTTTGTTTTGACACAGGCTTGCCCTGAGAACTCAAAGCAAAAGAAACAAATAACTGCTGAGACTGCCTGAACCCTTTAGTTCTGTCCAAATAATATCGCAACTGCCTGTGTACATCTAAAGTGTGCAAAATCTTTTCCCCTTTATTTTGGGGATTTGCATAAAAAGTAGGCAAATGAATAGTTTGGTTTAAAGCCACACTAGAAACTACTTTAGGCATAAAGGAAGGATTAGTACGTAAAGATACCCTATCCTTATGGAAAATTAAGAAAGGCTCAACCGCCATAAGGGCCTGCAACTCAGAAACCCTTCTTGCAGAGGTAATGGCCAACCAAAAAAGCAGTCTTCCATGATAAATATTTCAACTCGGTAGTAGCTGCAGGCTCAAAAGGTTGTAGAGTGAGTTTCTCCAACACAAAATTGAGATCCCAAGCAGGAGTAGGAGCTCTACGTGGGGGTCTTATATTCTTTGCCTCTCTAAGAAATTGCTTGAACAAAGGATGAGAAAACAATGGTGGGTCACAATCATAGTGAGCCGAAACTGCTGCAGCATGAACCTTAATAGAAGAGAAGGACAAACCTTTGTCCAGTAACTCAGTAAGATATTGAAGAGCCACACTTAAATTAGGCTCAGAAACATCCAAATCCTTTGCTGCACTCCAAAATAAAAATCTCTTCCATTTATCTGCGTACACTTTCCTTGTACTAGGTCTTCTAGCTTCCAAAATAACATTCAAAACTTGCTGTGGAAGTTGAGACCCACTATGGTTCAAAACAGAATATGCCAGGCTGTTAGGTGAAGAGAGTGAAGCTTGACATTGAGCAAATGACTGTCCTCCTGAGACAACAGGTGTGGAATCGAAGGCAAAGGCCATGGAGGCTCCCGTACCAGGCTTCTCAGTAATGGGTACCAATGCTGTCGAGGCCAATCTGGAGCTATCAAAATCATCCTTGGCTTGTCCTGTCTGGCCTTTAGTAGTACCTTTGGGAGGAGAGGCAGAGGTGGAAAGGCATACACATGAAGATTGCTCCAATTGAAAGAAAGAGCATCCACTTTCCAAGCTGTGGGATGAAACCTTTTCGTGCAAAACTTTGGCAGCTGGTGGTTTAGTGGAGAAGCGAACAGATCTATGTCTGGAGTTCCCCATGACACTGTCAATTTCGAAATACATGAGGATCCAATTTCCACTCGTGGGGATCCATAATTGCCTGCTCAACACATCCGCTAAGGAGTTCTGTGCTCCCGGCAGAAACCTTGCCTGAAGATTTAGCTGTAAACTGAGAGCAGTCTCCCACAAAATCATTGCTTGTCTGCATAGAGGATAAGAATGTGTTCCCCCTTGCTTGTTGATGTACCACATGACAGTTGTGTTGTCTGTTAGAATCAACACCTGCCCTGGAAGAAGTAAATCCTTGAAAGCTATTAATGCAAACTGGACTGCTAACATCTCCTTCAAGTTGATATGTAGATGTTGTAGTCTGGCAGGCCACTTGTCTTGTATCCACTTTCCATTCAGATGAGCTCCCCAAGCTTTGTCTGAGGCATCTGTCGTTAGAATCTGACTCGCCTCTGGCCGGGTCACAGAGAGTCCCTTGTTTAGGTGACATTCCTGAGCCCACCACAACAATTCCTTTTGAATGCAAGGTATTATTTGAATGACAGTGTCCAGATCCTGGCAGTGCTGTGTCCATACATTTTGAGATACCATTGTAACTTCCTCATATGCAGTTTGGCATTGGGAAGCACCAGAATACAAGATGCCATGAACCCCAAGGCTTGAAGGACTGTCCTTGCAGTCAGCCTGGACTGATGAGACAATTGATGAAAGTAAAGGGAAAGATTCTTTTGTTTGTCCGGGGTCAAAAGGCCATCTGGGATGCTGTATTCAGTCTTACACCCAGAAAGCACATGTCCTGAGAGGGTACTAGACTGGACTTTATTTCGTTCACAGAATACCCCAGGCATCTTAGCACTGCTATCACATATTCCAAATGATGAAGAAGCTCGTCCCTTCCTTGAGCCAGAATCAGGCAATCATCCAAATAAGGATAGATCTGTATTCCTTTTAGCCTGAGGAAAGCTATCACTGGAGCCAGAACGTTCGTGAACACTCTGGGCGCAGTAGATAAGCCAAAGGGCAATGCAGAGAACTGATAATGAGAAGTCCCAGCTCGAAAACGCAGATACTTCCTGCAACTCAGTCTGATAGGAACATGAAGGTAAGCCTCCTTGAGATCCAAAGTTACCATCCAATGATCTTTGCCCAGCAGAGGTAAAAGCTGTTGTAACGTCAACATTTTGAACTTGGGAATGTCCAGATAAGTGTTGAGGGTAGATAAATCCAAAATTGGTCTCCACGTGTTCCCTTTCTTTGGTACTAGGAACAGGCGAGAATAAAATCCTAGGCCCACTTCTGGCATAGGGACCGGCTGTATGGCCCCTATTTGAAGTAACAGAGAAATTTGTTTGTGAGCCTCTATTCTTTGTTGAGGAGGAATGTCTGGCATGCCTTTGAAAGGAGGCAAGGTATGGAAATAAAACCTGTAACCGTGGTGTATGATATCCAATACCCATCTGTCTTGGGTAATCAAACTCCAATTTTCCTTGAAAAGTGCCAACCTTCCTCCCAAAGGTGCTGCCAGACGAGAAGGCTCTGGCAGCTGAAAAGGTAGGTCATTGGGTCTGTTTACGAAAGGACTGACCCCTGCCCTCACTCAAGACTGTGCAGGTGAACTCCTGTTCTAGGCCTGAAAGAGCCCTGAGCTCTGCCCCTACCACGTCTAGACCTACCCCTAGACTGGGAATCATAAGAAGGATACGTCCACCCCTTGGTAGGCCAATTTCTACTAAACTTCGGAGGCTGAACCTGCAAAAAATCTTTAACAGTCTGCATAGACTTAGCCTTGTCTTCCATTTTCTTTAAGACTGCCTCAACAGGAGAACCAAACAACACATCAGATTGTAAAGGAGCATCTAAAATCCTTGTCTTAACATGGTCAGATAAATTCTGATCCCTCAGCCAGGCATGCCTGCGAAGAACTGACCCAGTGGCAGCCACCCTAGACGAGGCCTGTACAGCATCAAAACCACATTGCAAAGAATGCTTACCCACCTGTTCAGAAACATGTACTAAATCTTGTAACTCTTTACACTCAATACCTTCCGCCAGAGCATCTACCTTAGACTTCAATTGTGAAAGGAGATAGTTTTGGTATTTCAACATGTGAAACTGGCAATTCAAAGCCCTCATAGCTAGGGTGGAAGAAGTATAAACTTTCTTTCCCCATCTATCCAAAGCCCTGGCCTCTTTATCTGGAGGAACCGGATTTTTGACAACAGAAGCCTTAACACCTTTAGGCCCCTGACTAACAGTTTCTGGGTCTGCCCTAGGACTCTTAAAAAGATACTTATGAGCTTCAGGCACCCTGTAATACCTATCCGGTTTAACAGGAGCAGGAGGCAAAGAATCAGGATTAAGAGAAGCCTCTGCAAAACATCTTCCACCACATCCAGAACAGGAGGAATAGCCAAAGGCCTATGCTGGGGTAAAACAAAAATTCCCTAAGCCTTTTCCTGGAATCAGAGAAGTCCTGACCTTCCCACTTAAAATGCTCCCTCATGGAATGAAGAGTCTCTGAAAAGAAAAATCCTCAGGAGGAGAAGCAGAAGGAGTAGAATCATCCACATCAGAATCAGAATAAGGAGAATACTCCTGCAAGTCTTCAGCCGAAGACTCTGAAACATCCGAAGCCTGCTCAAAACTCCCTAGCTCAGGTTCCACCCTTGGTCTCTTATCAGGAGGGGGCAAAGAACCTCTAATCAAAGTAATCAAATCTTCTGCCATTTTAAGCATATGCTTCTTGGGCACAGTTCCTGAAGAACTAGGGGTGACACCAACTGAAGCTAAACCTGGCCTGCCTCTGGGAGAAGCCTTGGAAACAGAAGGAGAGGGCCTAACCACCCTAGGAAGGGGGGGAGTACAGTAACCTGAGAAGCCCCTTCGGCCTGACCTGCCTCCTGAGAGGCCACATCCTGCAATAACAAAGTCTCTCCCTGGGACTCCAAAGAAACCTCCGGCGGAACCACCGGCTCCACCGACACCTCTAAAGAACCGGCGTCCGGAACGGACGGTTCTTCTAGCCTAGGCTTAGCAGCTTTGTCCTTGCGCTTCTTCGAAGAAGTGGGCGTCGGAGCATCCGACGGCATTTTATAATTACACCGCTTCCCGAAGACTAACCTGGCACAATCTAACCTTCTCTTTATAGTGCGCTTATTGAATCTAGCACAAGAGCGACACCCAACAACGTCGTGCTCAGGCCCTAAACAAGGAATACACAAAGTATGATAATCTCTATGCGGTATCTGTTTCCCACAAGAAATACAGTTATTCACTTTTTCTGACATCCGGTAAACCACTGAGGCAAGAAAAAACTAAAATATTCCCCAACGGGGTACTTAGCCAACTTTGACTCGGTCTGAAACTCCGAATTCGAAAAATTTCAGAACGCCAACCGGCACTTGCAACGCTGCTTCTGCATCGGACCATGCGGCAAAAAAGACAGAGGATATGACGTCGGTCATGCGCATTTGTACCCTGACGTTCTGATGTCAGTCAAATGCGCCTTGACCGACGTCAGCCTTATACTTTGATATTCGGGCCGACCGAGGACAGCGGACTACCCAAGTGTAAGGACTGCAGCAATGTGAGATGAAGAACATCCAAACTTCTCATATTCCAGCCTACTAAAACACTCCACTCCCATACCTACATTTACTATCTTTTTTAACAATAAAACAACCATCTCTCCCAGTCAGTTACTCACACCAAACTTCTAGGAGTTGACAGTCACATTTCACTCACCATAAAGAAAGTACATAAACGTGAGGGGGACTATAAAGAAGTAAACAATTCCTCACAAATAGCACCAGGGCCAAAACTGCACAAACACATCTCATTTCTACACTTCTGTATGCTTTCTCTGTCCTCACCAATCTTAGAAAATCATATCCAACCAAACATGATGCCAACTACAACAAAATTGCTAAGTTCGCCACCAATAACCCATACCAAACACACCGCTGCTCACCCCTTAAAACAACTCAACTGGCTTGAACCCCCCATCTTCTCCTTTATAACCAGCTTATACTAATTCACAAGATTCTGTACTACCCCATGAAACCCCCTGCATTACAAAACTTAATACACTCTTACTCCAATACTAGGTTCCTATGCTCCAACAATAAGCCTCTCCTTCAAGTCACTAAATTCAACAACTCTGCAGGAGCCTCCCTCTATTCACATTTTATAGCCAAAAAATGGAACTCTCTGCCCACTAACATATCAGGTACAACATCCTTAGCTCAGTTCAAAAAATCTCTAAAAACATATCTACAAACTAAAGTCACTGTGACAACCGATGCTAGTCTAACTCCATCTTCTTCTGGCTCACTCTAGGACAAACATTCCTCCCTTATTTTCAGGATGTAGACATCTCTTAATCTTGCTAGTTCCATTCCTCATTACTCTCTCTTTCTCTCAACACTTACTCCTTCTTCTAAGTATTGACACTTGTACACTTTATAGTATTATAATACTATATAATTCTGAATGTTCTTACTGATATACAGTTTAATGAATTCTCACAGCTTTATTTGATGTTATGTGTAGTACACGTGAATTAAACTAGATTAATCTTGTTTAGTTGTGGATATTTTTAACCTGCGTTATATGTGAAGCTTTTCTCCCCGGGCATCCGCTGAAAAAGGACTTGTGTCCAGTCGGACTTTCCCATTAATCAAATGTAAAATAAATAAGTAAAATAAATAAAAGCCCTGTCCCTGTACTCAGTTTCATACAGACTGCTCAGAGGTGACCTCTCTCTGGCATACAAAGCAATCTCAGACCCCGTCTTGATGGGACTGGTGCATATCCACAAGTCAAGCGCCACTTGAGTAACCCACACACATGAACTCAACCTGGTCTGTGACATCAACAGGACTTATTGGCAGGACAGATTTGTGTCCCAGAGACTCCCCCATCTGTGGAACAGACTCCCTTCCACGTCAAACACAGTACCTCATTATCCCTTTTTATGTTCAACCTGGATAACTGGAAAGGAAACAGAAAATACACCATTGGAATTCCAACTGGGTCTCTGCTGGACAGGGGAATCGGGTGCTGACTTGTCTAAACATGGGCTAAACTCTTGGCTAGGCTTATAATGGCCTTAGGGTCAATAGCCAAGTAACTTCCTATGATAAAGCAGGGCAACATGACTTGGTGATGGTAATGGGTAACCTAAATTCTAGTATCGGGACAGATTGTGCAGGACAGGAGAACTGCCTGGGACTACCTGGTTGGGAGCAGGAATAAATTAGAGGCCATTCTAAACTTCTGTCTTTCAAATGGTTTGATGCTGACCAATACATGCTTTACAAAGAGATAGAGAGTCATAAGATCATCTACAAGAGTGGTCAACATGCAATTCAAGTAGACATTCGCCTATTAAGGAAAGTCCAATGGGGTAGAATCAAAGGTTGCAAAGTAATCCCCAGTGAAACCATTGGCCCAAAGTATAAACCACTAGTCATCATCATCAACCCCCTTTTTCCCCATTTTCTACATGGGGTCGAGGTGTTGTGTCACTTGTCACTATCATTGCCTATTCGATTCCACTCTCCTACCTTCTTTAACACTCATGCCTGACTGTCACAGGTCTTCTTCTTGCACAAACCATCCACTTCTGATGGACTCCCTCGTTTTCTGTTGCCTTCCTGTCGGTCCCAAATCTTCTTCACTGGACTGTCTTCTGCTTTCCTGCACATGCCCAAACTACCATAATCTGTTCTCTTTGACCTTTCATGGAGCTACTTTGGCTTCTGCACTTATGTCCTCATTTCTTCATCTGTCCCATAGTGTGCACCCTACACATGCCTCAAGCACTTCATCTCCATCACCTCTAGGTTCCTCAACTGGTCTGCCTTTACTGCAACATACAGTAGTACTGGTCACACCACCATTTTATACACCTTACTTTTCATCTTCTTTGGCATTACTCTGTCATAAGCTAAACCTGACACTCTGCCAGTTCTGCAGCCCTTCTGATTCTGACCTCATTCAGACTTCTCCTCAACTATCTCGCCCAGATACTTTACACTGTTAACCTGTTCTACTGCTTCCCCTTCTATTTCAATTTTTCACCTTCTTCTGATTTTCCCCATTTGCTGATATTACAACTGTCTTATCTGTAGTCAGTTTCTTTTCATGTGCTTTCAGTTTTGCACTGTATTCCCCTACCCTTTGCTGTAGTTCTTGATCAGAGTCTGCCTGTAATGCCACATTGTCTGTATATAGCAACTTTGTTGACCTGTGCCCTCCGACCGGTTTGCTAATGTAGTCTATCACCAGTATGAATGGCAGTGGGCCCAGAGGTGAACTCTGCTGCACACCCACTCCCACTGGAATCTCCTCTAAGACTGAACGCTGCTCATACTTCAGTCATTTGGTCCTTGTACACAGCTTGCACTAGTTCTACCAATGTTTCTAGGACTTCAAACAACTGTAGGACTGGCCAAATCTGTGTCTTACTGGTTGTGCTCCTTCCTGATCTGAAACTGCTCATTTCCCATCTTACTTTCTACTACTTTGATGGGAAACAAGCAGTTCGGATTCAGTCCACTGGTGTTTACAATCAAATGCAAGCAGTGGTTACAGATGAATCTAAAGTCAGAGACTAGGCTGAAGACCTGTAAGTTGACTGGAGCCAAAGCACAAGAGTTCAAGGAAATATGCTGGGCTGTATCACATCAGGAAGAGGGGGGAGTAGGTCGAGTTGAAGAATGGCAGCATCTCGAATTGCTAGAAAAGTGGGGACAGAAAAGATGACTAAAAGAGCAGATGTAACAGCAAAAAACTAGAAAGAAGCACACTACCAACTTCTAGAAGTTACTCAGTAGATGGCAAGGCAGAGATAAATATAAAGAAGACTGTCGGACACCATCTACAAATCTACAAAGGATGTCAGCCACGATCTACTCAAGTCCACAAGACATCAATGGCAGATGGAAGGAGTGCTTCCAAAAGTTCTCTGAATTAAGAAAATTCCACAGAAGCTGTACTTCCCCATATAAGACCTACAAAAAAAGAGGTAGAATCCAGTCTAGAAGCAAGATGCAAGAACAGCACTAAGGAAAATGAATATGGGGAAAGCAACAGTATCCAAACCTGTAATATGGAAAAGCAATATTTGTAGGGTACAATGATACCACATCACTCCCCAAAGAGATGACTACAAAACAAGTCATAAAACTACATGAACACAAAGCAGTTGAGTATGACAAAATTCAACATACAGCTCCAAAAGTAGACGATGTGTGCAACACCCATACAGTTATCGTTAATAAAGCACTGAACGTATTGGGTAATAGCGGAGAAAAGCAGCACACTATGCAAGATTCCACTTATAAATAAACAAAACAATAAACAAGTGTGAACACATTAAAGGCAGCAAAAACAGTTAATCCGACATCAGTTGCTAGTACTTTAGCAAGTAGTGATTTTCTAAGTATTTAAAGATCAGTGTGAACAAATGACTAAGTATTTAAAGGTCAGTGGAGCAAACCATCCAAGGTAGAAACAAGTCATGATCATTATGTCATAAATTGTTACAAGACACCTTATAACGCAGGCCAATATATCAGGACAAAAAAGATTCACATATTTTTGTTAAGGAGCAAACCCACTGTAACCTCCCCACTACTTGTATAATCATATCTGTGCAATGTCAAAGATAATGGGAAACAATTTTTTATTCTGATGTCTGCATGACCATTTGTTCAGCAAAAAAAAAGAAGTTATGTACTCACCATAACGTTCCATGTTTGTTGACCTTGATCTGGCCTTCCTTCTTGCTGGCTGGGTTCGGGTTCAGAGCTGATCTTCGGCTCCAACTCAGCCCCATTCTAAAGCTCGACAGCTTCCACTGGCTCAAGGCTAGACCCTATCATAACATGTCTAGCGAGAATTACCCAGATCTCGTTTGTGATAACCCATAACACTAGACTATAATATGCAACTATAGACATGTATATAAACTCTATTTTATATATATATATATATATATATATATATATATATATATATATATATATACACACACACACACACACATACATACACACACATTAAATACACACACACAGTGCAATGGAAAAGTATTTGCCCCCTTTCCTGATTTCTTATTTTTTTTGCATATTTGTCACACTTAAATGTTTCAGATCATCAAACAAATACAAATTTAGACAAAGATAACCCAAGTAAACACAAAATGCAGTTTTTAAGTGATGATTTTACTTAAGGAAAAGAAACTCTCCAAACCTACATGGCCCTATGTGAAAAAGTAATTGCCCCCTAAACCTAATAACTGGTTATGCCACAGTTAGCAGCAACAACTGCAATCAAGCATTTGCGAGAACTGGCAATGAGTATTTCACATCGCTTTTGAGGAATTTTGGCCCACTCTTCTTTGCAGAATTGTTTTAATTCAGCCATATTGGATGGTTTCCAAGCATGAACCGCCTTTTTAAGGTCATGCCACAGCATCTCGATTGGATTAAAGTCTGGACTTTGACTAGGCCACTCCAAAATCTTCATTTTGTTTTTTTTTTTTTCAAGCCATTCAGAGGTGGACCTGCTGGTGTGTTTTGGATCATTGTCCTGCTGCAGAACTCAAATGCGCTTCAGCTTGAGGTCATGAACTGATGGTTGGACATTCTCCTTCAGGATTTTTTGGTAGAGAGCAGAATTCATGGTTCCATCAATCGCAGCAAGTCATCCAGGTCCAGAAGCATCAAAGCAGCCCCAGACCATCACACTACCACCACCATGTTTGACTGTTGGCATGATGTTCTTTTTCTGAAATGCTGTGTTACTTTTTCGACAGATGTAACGAGATGCACAAATCACAAAAAGTTCAACTTTTGTTTCGTCAGTCCACAGAACATTTTCCCAAAAGTCTTGGGGATCCTCAAAATGTTTTTTTTAGCAAAAGTGAGACGAGCCTTTATGTTTTTTGGTAAGCAGTGGTTTTCGCCCTGGAACTCTGCCATGCATGCCATTTTCACCCAGTCTCTTTCTTATGGTTGAGTCATGAACACTGACCTTAACTGAAGCAAGTGAGGCCTGCAGTTCTCTAGATGTTGTTCTGGGTTATTTTTTGACCTCTTAGATGAGTCGTCACTGTGCTCTTGGGGTAATTCTTGTAGGCCAGCCACGCCGGGAAGGTTCACCACTATTCCATGTTTTCTCCATTTGTGCATAATGGCTCTCACCATGGTTCGATGGAGTCCCAATGCTTTAGAAATGGCTTTGTAACCTTTTCCAGACTGATAGATGTCAATTACTTTGTTTCTCATCTGTTCCAGAATTTCTTTAGATCGTGGCATGAGGTCTTCCTTTTTGGGATCTTTTGGCCTACTTTACTTTGACAGGTTCTATTTACGTGATTTCTTGATTCAACAGATCTGGCAGTAATCAGGCCTGGGTGTGTATAGTGAAACTGAACTCAGCTTTCCCAAAAATGTGATTAACCACAGTTACTTCATGATTTAACAAGGGGGGCAATTACTTTTTCACATAGGACCATGTAGGTTTGGATAGTTTTTTTTTCCTTAATAAATAAAATCATAACTTAAAAACTACATTTTGTGTTTACTTGGGTTATCTTTATCTAATATTTAAATTTGTTTGATGATCTGAAACATTTAAGTGTGACAAACATACAAATAAATAAGAAATCAGGAAGGGGGCAAATACTTTTTCATGGCACTTTATACATCCCACCAAGATAGTAGTAGAATGACTCTAAGTCTATCCAACTTATAAGGCAGGAAGGGAATCACAGCCTATGTAGCCAAATGATGGATAATTCCTCTCGAGCTTCCAGGAGGGGGAAAGGAGGGTGGGATGCAAGAAGGAAGCCGAGATCAAGGACAACAAACATGGAAAGTTATGGTGAGTACATAACTTCATGTTATGTTGTCCCTATCTCACCTTCCTTCTTGCTGGTTGGGACCATGTTCCCAACACCTTCTTCTTGGGTGGCTCAATGGAATAGATTCTTCAGGACCGTGGAACCAAAGGATGCCCTGTTCCGGGTGGCCACATCTACATTGTAATGAATGATGAAGGTATGAGGATTAACCCACATAGCTGCCGCACAAATTGAGTCTAAAGGTAGTCTGGCCTGAAAAGCAGTAGAGGTAGACAAGGCCCTAGTGGAGGGTCCTCGAATTTTTCCTGACAGCTGCCTGTTCTGTGAATTATATATAGACATAGGTGATGGTGTCTGAAAGCCATTTTGATAAAGTTACTTTTGAGACTGAAGTTCCATTTCTGCTTTCTGCAAAGGATACAAACAATTGGTCAACCATTTTGATAAAGTTACTTTTGAGACTGAAGTTCCTGTTCTGCTTTCTGCAAAGGATACAAACAATTGGTCAGAGTTTCTGAATTATTGAGTCCTGTGCAAGTAAAAACGTAACTGTCTATGAACATCCAGTATTCTGCCTTGTTGCCATGATTAGGGAAGAATACAGGTAGTTCTATTGATGGATTCAGATTGAACTCTGAGCAAACATTTGGTAGGAAGGAGGGGTTGGTTCTGAGAGAAACCCTATCCTTGTGAAAAATTAAGTCAGGGGGACGAATGGATAGAGCTTGTAATTCTGATACCCTCCTAGCTGAAGTAATAGCAGTCAAGAAAATAGTTTTCCAGGTCAAGAATTTCAGAGAACAAGTATTAGCCGGTTTGAAAGGAGGAATAATCAAGGCAGCTGAGCTAGGACTAAATTTAGATTGCAAGGAGGAGGTGGTTCTCCTATTGAGGGTCTCAAGAGGATAGTACCTTTTAGAAAAGCTTTGCATAACCTGTGTGACATAACGTTGGAACCCATTTCTCCCACATGAAAGTTGGAAATAGCAGCCAGCTGAACTCTGACAGCTGCTGCTGCTGCTCCTTGGTTAAAAGTTTCAGCGAGAAATTAGAGGATCTTTGAAGTAGGTGCAGCAAAAGGGTCAATACTATTTTTGGCTGCCAAACAACAGAACCACTTCCATTTGCTAGCAGAGTTTCCTCATTGAGGATTTGTGAGAGGAAATCAAAATATGTTGCACTGCTGGGAAGATGTCAGGAAGCCTGGCTAAGATGGGAAGTGGAGGAACCAAGCTGTCAGCTTGAGGGTCTGTATGGAAGGATGAAGCGTACCCAACTGATGCACCAGAAGATCTGGAACTGGGTCCAGGATCCAAGGATCCTCCTGGAGATGGGGCCATAGAAAGAGGAACCATATTTGATGAGGTCAGTAAGGGGCAATGAGTATTAGTTTGCAACCTAATGATTGTACTTTCTGAAGAATCCTGGGTATTACAGGGAATGGGAAAAACATAAAGAAGTCTTGGGGCCCAATCGTGAACAAGTGTATCCCTGGGTGACGGTCCCGGTGGGGGGACTAGGGTGAAATAGGTGCTGCATTTGGTACTGATGGAAGTGGCAAAAAGGTTGCAGCAAGGCTGGCCCCACTTGCGAAAAATTTGGTTCGCAATATCCTGCTTCAGGGACCATTCGTGAGGCATAAGGACAGCCCTGCTTAGTTTGTCTGCTAACATGCTGAAATTCCCCGGAATGTGCACCACAGTCAGAAAGTGTTGGGAAGACATTGCCCACCGCCATACTCTTAGAGCCTCTCGACACAAGGGTAGGATCCGGTTCCGTCTTGCTTGTTGATGTACAACACTACTGACATATTGTTCTTTTGAACTGCAGTCGTCCCCGTAGGTAGACAGCCCTTTAGTGCTTACGCCAGGAGCACCGCTCTCATCTCTAGGATGCTGTGCAATTGGTACTCATGTTGTTGCCAAGTTCCTTGAACAATATGTCCCAGATAATGCCCCCCCACCCAATCTGGGAAGCGGCCGTCGTCACTGTGGCTACTGGTTGGTACAGGATGAACGGTCTTGCCTATCGTCAGCTGCATAGACTGAAGCCACCATTTTAGGTCCTTCTTGCAGGACTCCGTGATGAGAATTTCATGTGACATGGGTAGCTCTTGCATAGACCATTGAGCAAATAGGAGCCACTGTAATATCCTCATGTGGAAGAGCACCAAGGGAACTAGTGTTATTGCTGCTGCCATTGAGCCCAGGACTTTGAAAAAAATCTTGCCTGAATCTTTTTTCTTTTGATTAATATTGAAACCTGATGTTGAATGGTAGTCACCCTCACCTGAGGAAATTTTGC
Organism: Protopterus annectens; assembly: GCF_019279795.1. NCBI lineage: Eukaryota > Metazoa > Chordata > Ceratodontiformes > Protopteridae > Protopterus > Protopterus annectens. The sequence continues at coordinate 536,787,125 of NC_056733.1, forward strand.
TATCATGTCTTTTGTATCTAAATCTGTCCCTATAAATGTAATATATTGACAGGGCAATAAGGCAGACTTTTTGTAGTTTGTAGTGATGCCTAGCTGTGAGCAGAGGTGAATTGTGGTGTCTCTTGCCTTGGTTAGTCGATGCTCGGTGGTGGCGGTAAGGAGTCAGTCGTCTAAATATGGAAACACCCGAAATCATATCACATCAGCCGTGACTACTGCCATACATTTGGTGAATACCTAGGGGCTGTGGTGAGACCAAAGGGCAGAGGTCTGAACTGGTAGTGACTGGCTCCCAGCCGGAAGTGTAGATATCTCCTGATTCACCTGTCCATCTTGATATGGTAGTCCAGATCCTGGAGATCAATGGAGCACATTCAATTATCCTTTCCCAAAAAGGGGAGTATGGACTGCAGTGTCACCATCCGGAGTTTTGTCTTCTTGACAAACTTGTCGAGTCTGCTGAGATCCAAAATGGGCCTAAAGTCCCCTGTTTTCTTTGGAATTAAAAAGAGCCTCAAGTAAGTTCCGAATCAAATTTGGTCTGCGGGAACTTCTTGGATGACTCATTGTTCTAGCAACCTTTGAATGTCTAGGGTTGCTTGTTCCCTTAGACTGGGTGGCACATCTGGAATGGATCTTTGTTTTCTGGGAAGAGGTGGCATGGAGAAAGGAATACTGTATCCCCTGGATATTATGGACTGTACCCATGTGTCTGTGATACTTTGCCAGGCTTCTGGGTACAGTGACAATCTGCTTCCAACTGCCTCCAGAGGTGGGACAGGTGGGCCCTCCTTTCAGGAGTGCTGGGCCTCCTTTCAGGAGTGCTGGAAGGGCCTACCAGAGAATGCATCTCTGTTTCCCTGACTCTACAGACCCCTCTGCTGCGAGGGTGGGGTCTCCCATTATTGTTCCCCCCCCCCCTCTGACCCTGGGGAAAAAGTCACTATGTGCATCAGGCGAAGCTCCCTGGGATATCCGGAACCACATTTTCCCACCTTTTTGACATTTAAGATAAGGTCTAGTAGACAAGGAAAAATGAACTCGCATGTCAGAGAGAGTTTTGCCATCTTGCTCGCACTTGGAGAGAGAGAGTCTCTTTTAACTTGGCCCACGACAAGCCATCAAATAGGGAGTTGGTAAAGGAGGACTTGAAGGGCTCTGCAAACTGACAAAGGTGCATCCAGGAATGTCTCCATAAGGCGACTCCTGTGCCTGCTGCTCTGCTTGCTCCATCAGCTGCATAGGAGATAAGCCGCATGTAACAGTGAACTACTGAAGATAAGATCGCAAGCTGAGAAGCAGCTCTGTCTGCAGCTCCCATAGCTGTAGGATCCTATAGGGTACATCCTAGCTCTTTCAGGAGATCCCTCTGGAGACGGGTAATATGGGACAAATAATTCAGTGACCCAAGGGTAAATGCCACTAAAGAAAAGACACGCTTCCCATAACTGTCCATCGTATGGGACTCCTTGTTCAGCGGATGGACAGAAGAGGTTTCTGCTAATTCCTTCTTTGTGTCTGCTGCAACCATCATAGCAGCAACTGGCATGCCCTTAGTCAGGAGAAGCTCCCTGGGATTTCCGTAACCACATTTTCCCGCCTTTTTGACCTTTAGGATAAGGTCTAGTAGACGTGGAGAAATGCACTCCCATGGCATAGAGAGTTTTGCCATCTTGCTCGCACTTGGAGAGAGTCTCTTTTACCTTGGCCCTGAACAATGACAAGTCATCAAATAGAGAGTTGGTAAAGGAGGACTTGAAGGGCTCCACAAACTGACAAAGGTGCATACAGGAATGTCTCAATTAGGCGACTCCTGTGCCTGCTGCCCTGCTCACTCCATCAGCTGCATAGGAGATAAGCCGCATGGAGGAGTTAACTACAGAAAATAAGGTCACAAGCTAAGAAGCAGCTCTGTCTGCAGCTCCCAAAGCTGTAGGATCCTATAGGGTATCCCCTAGCTCTTTCAGATGGGTAAAATGGGACAAATAATTCAGTGACCTAAGGGTAAAGGCCGCTGAAGAAAAGACATGCTTCCCATATCTGTCCATCGTATGAGACTCCTTGTTCAGCGGATGGACAGAAGAGGTTTCTGCCAATTCCTCCTTTTTGGCTGCCGCAACCACCATAGCATCAACTGGCATGCCCTTAGTCAGGAAAGGTTTGTCATCCGGTGCAATAATAAACTTATTGGGCCTCCACAGAAATGGTTCCATCGATTCGGGACAGCTTCATGCCATTCAACTTACTACACCTAGCTGTGGGTCGAAGGACAGAGACAACCATGTTAGTGCTAGTGGTAACCTTTCCCCTTAGAATTGGGTTGTAGTAACCACAAATCCTTTTAGTTTTAACCTCAACAATTAACTTGGTGACTAATTGATTTGGGTAACCTCTTTGTAAGAACATCTGTTTAAGATTGTTACATTCGTCCTCGAAGTCCTCCTATTCAGTCACCATTTTTACTGCCCGTACAAGCTGTCCCTTAACCACAAACTTCTTCTGGTGGAAAGGGTGACCGCCGGTATAATGCAGTAAAGAATTAGAATAAGTCTGTTTCCGGTAGATCCAGGCTATATATTTATTATTTATCCGATCTTTACTCAGATCAATGTCCAAGTAGGATATATTGTCTGTATGAAAATTACTAGTAAATTTTAAAAAGGACGTAAATGAATTAAATGCATTAACTAATCTGATAGCCAAATCTTCCTCTCCTTTTATAATCATAAAAATATCGTCAAGAAAGCGGGTGTAAAAGTAAATGCTGTCATGGATGGGTCCTTCAGTAAAGATGTGTGACTTTCCCAATGAGCCAAAACTAAATTGGCAAAACTGCCACCACAAGGGGACCCAATCGCCACGCCCACTTTCTGTAAATAATATTCGTTGTTAAACATAATGTAGTTGTTAGATAAAACAATATCCAATAGTTGTTCTATAAGCCTAATCTTTGATGGCCCTCTCAATTTCATATAATCCATGGCCCATTCAATGCCTGTGTCATGTGGAATGACTGTATATAAAAGTCACAGACATCTATAGTTAAAAGATTATATTGGCTCATGTAATCAAGTTCATTAATGTTAGCAAGAAATGACCATAAGTCTTTAAAAATTTGGGTCTCTTCTTGAACATATTTTTTTAGGATGGAGTCAATAAATTTAGCGCATGAATAAGCAACTGATCGTCTCGCGTCTACTAATGTGCGCATAGGTGGGTTATTCAAATTGTTATGAATTTTGGGCACCCCGAACATTATTGGTGTCCTAGGCGATAGTATTGACAAAAAGTTGTAAACATTAATGTCAATCAAAGAATCCGTAAACAAGTCATCAAGGTACATACGTATCCTGTTGTAAGCTGTATTGACTTCGTTTAAACTAGCTTTAATATAAGCTTCACTCTCCAGGACACTAACCATTTTTTTCTTTGTACTGTTCTGTGTGCATAACAACCAGTCCTCCACCTTTATTTGGTTTCATAACTCGGACAGGTTGCAGTTTAAATTTAATTAGTTCTTCATATTCTACCCTACTTAAATTCATTTTAGATTTTCTTTTAGTTGTTTCACTACAATAAGCTCTTAAACCCATTTCACACATCTTTTCAAAGAGTGTAAGTGTAGGGTGCACAGGGGGGTTAAATGTACTAGCAATACGCAATGGTCGTTCCACTAGGCTCTCGTTATTACCAAATATCAAGCACAAATTCAATTTCCTAATATATATTTTAAAGTCCAACAACAAGTTAGCCAACTCCATTGGTCTAGAAGGTACAAACGTTAGCCCTTTAGCAAAAACTTCCACAAGAGAAGAGTCAATTTCTAAGTCAGTATAATTATAAATTTTAAAGTTATTCTCTTTGTTTAAGATAATCTTACAAGTTTGCATATTGCCTATATTACTCACGTAATTCTGTCCAGTCATTTCTCCATCGATTCTGGACAGCTCCATGCCATTCAACTTACTACACCTAGCAGCGGGTCGAAGGACGGAGACAACCAAGAGGGTTGCAGCATCCAGGTAGACGGACTCGTCTTCAGAAGGGGAAAGAGATTTACAGGCATCCCTCTGCTTGAGGATTTCCAAGATGTCTGAAAAACAGACATCATCAGAGGGGGACCGTGGGAACCCTTCTGAGTCCTCCAAGTCCATGTCCGATGTCAGGGACTCAGGGGAGTCCAAATGCTTCCTCTTACAAGTCCTCTTCTGAGGGACCTCCTCAGAGGGGTGCTCTGGAGAGGTTTTGGAAGGGGGGGGTCGCCCGAAAGGTCATCCTGGGGCACTGGTTCCCTATGTCTGGGAAGGAGGGGTGGTTCGGAGATGGGCACTGGCCTGGAAGTGGAAGGAGCAACTGGAGCCGAGGGAGGAGCGGTCTGAGGGGACAGCACAATCCTCATCACCTCGAAGGCACCACGATCCCGGCCCGACAGAGTCTCCAGCTCTGAAAAGCCAGGAGATCTTCTCCGAACCGAGGGTGATGGCTCCGAAGCTGATGTAGGCGTCAAAGCTCTGAGTGGGAGAGTAGGATCTGACAAGAGTCCGATCTCGCTCTCTCCCCTCCCCCCCTGAGCTGATGAGGGAGTGTCGGCCCCCAGATCCCTCGAGAAAAGGTGGTATCAACAGGATCGGAGCTGATGTTGAACCTGAGAGACCTGGGGTTTTTGGATCCAACAGTTCCACCACAATGACCTCCATGTACTCCGGCTCCAAACTCAGGTGAGTCAAAAGAGGAATCAACAACAAAGTAGGATGGACAGTCAGCTCCGCTTCCATATGGGTTGGGCTTGATAAAATTTTTGCCAAGGCCAGTGTCCTGAGTAACCTCTTCACCACCCTCTCCATACAGTCATTCGAAAAGCTTCTGGATGATTGAGAGGAATGGGTGGACGAACAGTGACTGCCCGCCACAGACTGCAGAAGTAGGGAATGTGGCACAAAATGCACTGGTTCCAAGCAGGGAGACCTGGATCTTTTATAGCTCCTAGATGGGTCCGAAGATACTGATGGAACCAATGGAGTTAAACTCTTGTTGGACCCAACAGCTACTGGATCCGATGAACTTGATGGTTTGTCTTTGCCCTTCGACGGTTCTGAAGCCGGAGCAAACGAAGATGCCAATTTGGAAGGTTCGTCACATTTTCCTGCCTGATTCCCTTCCTTTGATGCCTCAAAAGGCACTTTCAATAATCCTCTCAAGATTAGCTTGTTCTTGCGCTCCTGTAGGACTCTAGAGCTAAAGCCATGACAAATGGAACAAGAGTCCTGCAAGTGAACAGCTCCCAAACAGTATATGCAGCTGGTGTGACCATTGGTTAGAGACATCTTTTGGGTGCAGGAATCACACTTCTTGAATCCAGAAGGCTTAGATTCTTTAGAAGCTTCCTTGGACATATTTACCACAAAATACAAAAGTGATCAACAAGATTCTATAATAGAGTTAATAGAATGGAAAGAGACACTCAGCCAAAAAAACAGACAGCAAAAAGTTTTTTTTTTTTTTTTGAAAAAAAGAAAGAAATGGAAGGAGGAGAGTCTCTAAGTCAAACAACAACTCAATCAACCAAGGAGATGCCTCTAACGTAAATGGCTAGCTCCTTAGGTAGAGAAGGGAAATAAGGTAAAGCCCTCTAACTTAAATGGGGTGAAAGGGTAGGACGAATCCTCTAACTTAAATGGATTTGTAAGTTAGAAAGAAGAGACACTGTAGGCCTGAAATATAAAAAACAAAGGCCTCAACAATAAAGAGCAACTAAGCAGGCGATAGATATAGGGGGCTAGACAAACAACAGATTCTACTGACCTACAGAAATAACTATGCTACCAAATAAAGTACAGTTGTGCACTTAACATAAATGTAGATGTTCGAGTGTATTCACTGTTGCAGTCATTACATTTGGGTTATCCTGCTGGCAGATTGCCCTCAGTCGGCCTGAATTCCAAAGTCTTGGGTCCTGCATTGGTTGCTGTCGCCTCCTCCCTGACGTCAGGTCGTCAGGGGTATAAAAGATGCAGCTGATGCCATTTTCTTCAGTTTTCCTTGCCCCAGGTGTCAGGTGCCCCCAAAAGGGAAGGCTAAAAATATGTAAATAAGACATACATGCATCAAAATAAACTTTACCTTCATCTACAAGCAAATACACCACATAGGTTGTATAGATTAGAGAAGTAAAGATAAGTTCCAGCAAAAGTAAGGAGGATGGCGGGTGGGTAACCTGGACTGCAACAGTGAATACACTCGAACATCTACATTTATGGTAAGTGTACACAACTGTACTATGTTCTTTGTGTTTCACTGTTGCAGTCATTACATTTGGGTAGAGTCCCAAAGCTATGGTTGGGTGGTTGGAGCTAAACAGCATTAGGAGCGGCTACGAGGCCCTGCAGAATTGCAGTGGCAAAGCCTACCCTGGATTTAGAGTAGAGTAAAGTGGCAAATTGTAATGTTTTGTAAAGGTATGCACTGAGCTCCAAGTAGCAGTCTCTAAAATGTCTTTGGTTGGTACTCCCCTGAGAAAGGCTGCAGAAGTGGCTGCAGCTCTGGTTAAATGGGGCCTAATGCCCTTAGGCACTGGTTTGCCATGCTGTGAGTAGCAGAAACAAATGCAGTGACCTATCCACTTTGAAATAGTCTGCTTGGAGATAGCCTTTCCTTGTGATCCTGTGGCATATGCCACTAGTAATTGTTCTGTCTTTCTGAAAACTTTAGTTTTGTCCAAGTAGAATCTAAGTTGTCTGGGTACATCCAAAGAATGCAGAATTGTCTCCCCCTTGTTCTGTGGATTTGGACAAAAAGTCGGCAAATGAATAGTTTGGTTAAGGGCTACACCAGATACCACCTTAGGCATAAATGTAGGGTTTGTCCTCAGGTAAACCCTGTCTGGATAAAAAATGATAAAGGGTTCCACAGCCATGAGAGCCTGTAGCTCTGACACTCGTCTTGCAGAAGTTATTGCTAAGAGCAGAGCTGTTTTCCAAGATAAAAACTTTATATCCGCAGTAGCAGCTGGCTCAAAAGAAGGTAAGATGAGTTTTTCCAAGCCATAATTGAGGTCCAATGCAGGTACTGGTGTTCTCCTTGGAGGCCTTAACTTTTTGGCTCCTCTGAGGTACTGCCTTAATAAAGGATGAGAAAAGAGTGGTGGCTCTGTATTGTAATGAGCCGAAATGGCAGAGGCATTGATTTTAATTGATGAAAAAGATAGGCCTTTGTCCAGCATTTCAGTTAAGTATTGCAAAATCAAGGAATATTTGGGACAGCTGTATCAGCTCCTTGAGCTTGGTTCCAAGCACAAAATCTTTTCCATTTTCCAGCATAGGATTTTCTAGTACTAGGCCTTCTGGCTTCTAAAATGACATCCATCACAGCTTTACTGAGAGGTGTGCCTTGTATGGCTACATTATCCGCCATGCTGCTAGATTTAGGGTCCTGAGTTGGCTGTGCAGAATCTGATTGTTTTGTTGGGACAGTAGATGAGGTATATGACGTAAGGTCCAGGCTGGGCATTGAGACAAGTTCCTTAGAATCGGATACCAGTACTGGCATGGCCAGTTTGGGGCAATCAGAATCATTGTTGGTTTCTCCTGTCTGACCTTTAGGAGTACCTTGGGGAGAAGAGGCAGTGGAGGAAAGGCATATACTGATAGGTTTGTCCAGCTGAAAGATAAGGCGTCCACTTTCCATGCGTGTCTGTGATAAGTCCTTGTGCAGAATCTTTTTAGTTGAGTGTTGTGAGGAGAGGCAAATAGATCTATGTCTGTGCATCCCCATTTCTTTGTTATCATGCTGAAGACTTGTGGATCCAGATGCCACTCGTAGGGATCCATGAGGTTTCTGCTTAGTTCGTTTGCCAGAGTATTTTCCTTTCCTGGCAGGAACTGTGCCTGCAGATGAACTTGGTAAGTCAATGCTGTGTCCCATAAAACCATGGCTAGTCTGCAAAGGGGGTAAGAATGAGTGCCCCCCTGCTTGTTTATGTACCACATGACCGTGGTGTTGCCTGTCTTTATCAGTAGGTCCTTGAAGTATGTCAGGGCATTTTGAACAGCTAGCATCTCGTTTTGATTGATATGTAGATGCCTTTGGTTTGTGGACCAGGTGTCCTGAATGCCTCTTCCTGCCATGTGGGCCCCTCCAGACATAATCTGATGCATCTGTCGTAAGGCTCTGCCTGGCTGGGGGTAGTGAGAATGGCTGTCCCTTGTTTTGGTGACAAGCCTTTGCCCACCATCAAAACTCTTGTTGCAGGCAGGAAATGAGAGTAATCATTGTTTCCAGGCTGTTGCAATGTTGTGTCCAGACACTTTTTAGGTACCATTGAAGTTTCCTCATATGCAGTCTTGCATATGGAATTAGTAGGATGCAGGATGCCATGAAGCCCAAAGCCTGCAGAATTTTTCTTGCAGATAACTGGACCTTTGTTGCCATTTCTTTGAAATAGGTAGTTAGCTGCCTTTGTTTGTCGGGAGTGAGATAAGCCATCTGGGCAGTTGTATTTAAGTTTGCACCCAGGAATATTATTTCTTGAGAGGGCACTAGTTTTGATTTCTTTTTGTTGACTGTGTACCCTAGGCATGTTAAAAGTCTTTTCACAAACATCAGATGCTGTAGTAGAATGTCCTTGTTTTCTGCTTGTATGAGGCAGTCGTCCAAGTATGGGTAAATTTGTATTCCTCTTTGTCTGCAGAAAGCAATTACTGGTGCCAGGCTCTTTGTGAAGACCCTGGACCCAGTAGATAAGCCAAAGGGCAGTGCAGAGAATTGGTAAAGTATTGAGCCAGCCTTGAATCTGAGGTATATTCTGCATGACTGTCTGATTGGGACATGCAGGTATACCTCTTTTAGGTCTAAAGTCACGAGCCAAACCTTGCTGCCCAGCATGGGCAGAAGCTGCTGCAAGGTCAACATCTTGAATTTTGGTATACCCAGGAAAGTGTTTAGAACAGATAGGTCCAGTATTGGTCTCCATGCTTTGTCCTTTCTGGGTACCTAGAACAGTCTTGAGTAAAATCCTTATCCTTGCTCTTGCTGTGGCACTTGTTGAATAGCCCCCATGTCCAGGAGAGCTGCGACTTGTTTTTGAGCCTCTGACCATTGATTTTTTGGCAGGTCTGGCCAACCGTTTGCTCTTGGCAAGGTATGGAAGTGAAACTTGTAGCCTTGTGACACTATGTCTAGAACCCATTTGTCCTGGGTTATAATGTGCCAATTTTGAGAAAAAAGTGCTAGTTTTCCCCCTAAAGTGCTTGGTGCTGGCAGGGGGAAGTCATTGGGACTGTTTCCTGTATGGTTGTGATTTGTCTTCTCCACCTCCGGAGGTAGAAGCACCCCATTGCTTAGATCTGTACAAACCTTGTGGCTGGGATCTGCCTCTACGGCATCTGGATCTGCCCCTTTGAGGTCTATCTGACACTGGAAAGGACCAATTCTTTGTAGGCCAGTGTCTGCTAAACCTAGGTGGCTGAACCTGTAAGAAATCCTTGACCGTTTACATAGATTTAGCTTTGTCCTCCATTTTCTTTAACACCTCTTCTGCCTTAACATCAAACAAGGTATCATGCTGTAATGGAGCATCTAATAATTTTGCTTTGACATGATCAGGCAGATTTTTTTCCTTTAACCAAGCATGCCTCCTAATGACAGAACCCGTAACAGCGGCCCTGCAGGAGGCCTCCAGAGAATCAAAACCACATTGCAAAGTATGCTTTCCAACTTGTTCAGCTGCATGCAATAAATCCTGCATTTCTTTGTTTTCTGCACATTCAGAATTTACCATAATTTTCTGTTTAAGCAGTGTCATGATATATTGCTGATATTTGAGCATATGAAACTGGCAATTTAAGGCCCTTATAGCCAAGGAAGCAGATGTGTAAATCTTTTTTCCCCATCTATCCAGTGCCCTAGAATCCCTGTAAAAGGGGGTAGGATTTTTTGCAGTGGAAGCCTTGACCCATTTGGGACCCTGAAAAATAGTTTCTGGGTCTGCAGCAGGGTTTTTGAAAAGGAATTTATGAGAGTCAGGGACCCTGTAGTATCTGTCCGGCTTAACAGGAGCTGGAGGTAAGGAGTCCGGGGTCAGACTAGACTCTGAGAACACATTATCTACAATGTCTAACACAGGTGGAATAGCTAGAGGCCTGTGTTGAGGTAGTAAAAGGAAGTCTGAGCCTCTTATTAGATTCTGAAAAATCTTGGCTCTCCCAGTGGAAGTGCTCCCTCATCGTATGCAAGGTTTCCCCAGAAGAGTAGTCCTCAGGAGGAGAAGCTGAAGGAATAGATTCTTCAGCATCAGAATCCTCATGGGGGGAAGAGAATATTCCTAATCAGAAGAGGAATCAAACCTGATCTGAAGATTCACAGTCTGTCTCTTGCCTAGGCCTCTTATCAGGAGGGGGATGGGAACCCCTGATCAGGGTAATTAAGTTTTCAGCCATTTTGAGCATCTGCTTTTTGGGCATGGAGGCCTGTCCATGTGGCTGGTGAACTTGTTACTTTGCCTTTAAAGGTGCTTTAGTCTTTGTCTTTGAAACTGAAGTCGGTTTAATATATAATTGTTTAGGTCTGAATACACCCTCAGAAGCCGATGCCTGTTCAGCAGCTCTGGACCCATCTGAGGGAATAATCTCCGAGGCTCCAGTACCTTGAGTTTCCTGTGGCCTGGACGACTCCACGTGGGAGTCGGTAGTGACCTGCGACTCTAAATTAGCGGGCGCCAGGGGCTGCGAAAGCGTCTCACCGAGAACCCGCAAACCAGCTACTGGCTTAGGAGAAGCTTCGTCGTCGGTTTTGGACCTCGGTTGCCTGTCCTTTTCTTTTTCTTTCTGTTTTTTGTGAACTCCGGTAGTTGGATGGCCATCCGATGACATTGTATAATTAAATCTTCGCCCAAAATACCTTAATGCAAAATCGTACCGAAGCTTAATAGTGCGTTGGTTAAATCTAGCACAAAACCGACCACTAGAAACGTTGTTGTCAGGGCCTAGGCAAGGAATACAGTAAGAATGAAAGTCCTTATGAGGTATTTGCTTCCCACAAGAAATACAATTATTAACTTTTTCTGACATCGGTCTGGAGCAAGAAAAAAAAGCTTCCCCAACAGGGTACTTAGCTTTTAATGAAGACTTCGGATCTGTAACTCGAACACGAAAATCTCAGGAGTTGGCCGACCGGCACTTGCGAACTGCTTCTGCTTCGGGCACCGCGCGGCAAGAAAGACTGAAGATAATGGCATCGGCTGCATCTTTTATATCCCTGACGACCTGACATGAGGAAAGACGCGACAGCAACCGACGCAGGACCCAAGACTTTGGAATTCAGGCCGACTGAGGGCAACCTGCCAGCAGGATAACCCAAATGTAATGACTGCAACAGTGAAACATGAAGAACATCAATATTTTACAAGAAAATATTAGAAAAAGCAATCTACCTTAACCTGAGCCAGCCATCAGCAATCCCGAAGCTTCAAGCAGCAAACGAAATCTGGGTAACTCTCACTTGGCATGTTGGGATAGGGTCTAGCCTCAAGCCAATGGAAGCTCGCGAGCTTTAGAATGCGACCGAGTCAGAGCCAAAGATCAGCTCCGAACCCAACCAGTAAGAAGGAAGGTGAGATAGGGACAACAACACGAACATTAGACAGTACTAATAAGCAATTTGTTCTTGCTATCACCAGCAGTAGTCAAGTAAGACAGGCATGCAATCTATGAAACCAAGCTGTGTGAAGTCACAGATCAGATTAATTATGTGTCCTACATGTGATGTAAACCTGAACAGTCAATATGAGAAAATGGCAAGGAAGTCTGCAAAGGGCCAGTCACCATTACAAGTGAAAAGGGAATTGCTCAACTTTTGTAAGAACAGCTAGTAAGTTCACATCCACAGAATGTCAAATAAACTACTTTGGAAAAATGTGGCCAGTTGTGCAAACTGTACATGCATTGCTGCTGTGGTGCTAATCAACAAACTGACAGTACATTCCAATTCCATAAAGACCGTCGCACATTTGCTTAGTGGGCTTTAACTTTCTGTAGTGATAAGTTAAGACGGATATTTTTTCTTGTGTCATGGTTTACAGTAAGTTGCATGCAAATCACTTGCCTGGTAGCTACCTGTAAGACTAGCACGTGCCATCTTAAAAAAAATGTCAGCTCTACAAGCCCAATAAGTTAAAGCTTGTTCTCTTTTCTGAGCACAGAATTGCTGCTGTAGTTTTTCCAGTGACTGATACTAATGGCAGTTACAGTGACAGTTCAGTCTGATTTCAGAAAGGATTGGTTTCATATTTAAGCACAGTTTCTCCTTCTTCGACTTTTGGAGACAGAAGTTAAAATAAAAAGAACAAACCTGAATTTCTGTGTTTGTTTCTCAGAAAAGGTTAGCCATGGATTTAGGAAGACCAATCTGACTTGTCCTTAATATTGTGTCTACAGCATCGGTCATAAATTCCCAGCCTGCAGGCTAGATGTAGCCCATGCACCCTTCACATATGGCCTGCAAAGTCTGTCCCCCAAGAGTTTAATTGCATTAAAAAGTCTAGCTTACAACTCAAACCACACAAACACTCATATAAACAGCTCAGTGAACTATCTGCCACGTTAGTGTGGATCAGCACATTGCTACAATTCTTACATGAATTGTTTCCACTAGTTTCACTGAAGGATTGGTGCACTTAACAGAAATATCTCCCTCCTACTTGCCAAACTCCAGAAAGGAATAACTCTGTGGTTGGGAAGCTGCTGTATTTTTTTTTTTTTTTTGGGGGGGGGGGGGGGCATGGAGTAAGAAGTATAATAGCCTTTATTTTTTTTTCAGTGGAGTAAGAAAATAAGATAATTAGAATTACCATCCATTACTGGAGTACTTATTGCAGGTAAGTAAGAAAGGGAAAGATAGGAAACTGGACTACTTTGTTGATGAAAGTAAAAATGGTTTGGTTTTTGGCAATTTTTGGAGTCCATATTTTGTCTGAAGTTTACTCGACTACAGTCAAGAAATTTACAGTATACTGCAGTTGTGACAGGTAAAGTAACAAATTTAAAATAAAGGTGGAATAATGACCTTAACCTTACAAAGTTAGGCATTTCTTTACCTGCTACCACTGAATTTATATAACTGTCTTTTGTTTGGGGAGAGGATGACATCAACATTGCAAAATTTAGGGAAAAATAGTCAGTTGTCCTTATATTGACACTACAAATATTCATTATTTTTTATTTATTTATTTAACATTTGTTAAATAAAGATATACCATCTGGATAAGACTGGGGGTGCCAGAAAGGTTTGTACTGAAGTGTGCCATCTTAAAAGGTTTGTATACATAAACCTATTTGCAGCTAACTGTATCATGCCTTTAAAAAGGATTATTTTGTCTTCCAGTCATTATGCAACCAAAAGCAAGAGGGAGTAATTTTTGCATCAGGTACAACTGCTTACCTCATAGACCTCAGTATAGTTTTGCTAGAATAGTTAAGTAACTTACTAGTAAGAAATTTTCACATCACTCATACGAAGGTTTCACATATTTTTATTTATTTTTATTTGTTGCTACTTGGAATGTTGTGTACACATACAAATTTGTATTTACAAGCTAACAAAAAATTTGATAGTCAAAGTTGTGGTCATGTGATTTTTAGCAGGACTGCCACCGCAAGATGATCCGTCTTATCTTGTAGTGTCTTCAGGAGTTAAAATCCTACCCTCAAATTTCTGGTGTGAAAGCCTAGCCCTTGATGCACTACCTGCACGTTTACCTCTGGTATTCCTCTGTTTTATAATACTGATTTCACTATCTGCTATTTCACAGTTACATTTATAAAAATCCAGTCTTTATACTCACCAGTACTTGAATATGGATCCAACTACCTATTATAGAAATAAAGCCCATAACTTTATGATCTTTCCAGTATCAGAGACATGTGCACAGCCTTCTGAGTCACTGATAAAGCTACAGGACAGCTAAGCTTGCACTTAGTCTTCCTGTATTCCATTACTCACAATAAAACGTGAGCAGTATACAGGCATAAAAAAATGGTTTTAACTTTCCCATTATAAAATTCTGCCATAGGAATTTGGAGACCACCTCCGTTCTAATGGTGACCAGTTTAGTACCAACATTTGGAAGGCAAGGGTTGGCTTTAACCAGTTATAATACTACAGGTTTTCTGTACTAGCTGATGCCTTAAAAGTGCTAGTGTGTGTAACAGTGGGTTGGCTATGGATGCCTAAATACAACGTCATCTAATGATGCTAGTTGATGACAGTAAACCATCCCCAGAAGGATCATTATTAGAGATGGTCAGGTGGCCATTTTCCCTCTATTTGAACAGTGGCTGGTAAGAGGTGCACTGCTGTCTTGAGTTTGGAAAAACAAATGCAGTTTTATAAAAATGGCAGATTCCTTTCAAAAAGCAACTTTCAGAAGTAGACAGAAAATTCCAAAAGATATGCAAAAAAACAATCATTAAGTAAAGTTTTTTCTGTTTTATACATTTGTTTTTATCTTTAAAAAGCAGAATATATGCGAATTTGTAAGTCTTTGTATTACACACACACACACACACACACACACACACACACACACACACACACACACACACACACAAAACATCCAATGTTAAGACTTTCAATACTATACTTCCAGTGGAAGTTACATTTATGGTAGATCTATACATATTTTTTCATCTTACTTCAACTGAACTGCTAATAGTCACAGCCACATTATGGTTCCTTAAACAACTAAATTATTCAGTCAGCATTTAATTCGGTCGCAGATAAAAGTGATGTGTGATGGCAGCATATAGAAAGAAACATGATACTTGTTAATAACAGCATTTTGGCACTTTAGCAGGCAAATTAGAAGAACAGAGTTCCCTGCATACTAAAGAATTATTCTATGTCTGACAAATTTAAAGCAAGCACTGCATCTACAGACATCATCACGCTGTTCGTTTTATAATTTCTGCCCATAAGCCACAGGCAAATTTTGATGGACATCTCTATATCTGGTGTGCTGCAGTGAAGAAACCATCACATGCAGGCATGTTGGCTTCAGCTGCACCTCTCAGGTTTAAAAGATTAAATTTTCAATGTTGTTAAATGAACAGGCAAGCTCTGACAAACAGGCCTGGTATGCGACTAATGTGTAATACCCTCAAAACAGAATCACCTTTTTTTTCCTCAGCCATTACTTTGATAGGCGAATTTTATATCCACCAGACAAGGTCAAAAGGAGCTGTTCTTTCAGACAAGGTTATTCTGATGAAATTAGTAGACAAGGTTATGCTGAAGGAAGTGCTCATGACAATTACATTAAATAGCAGCTTTTGCAGTCTGACATCAGTGACTCACAAAGAGTCACAGACCTTCATGTGAATTACATTTGGAAACTTCCTGACAAAAATATTTTAAACCTTCTTATAGCAATGTCATTTAGTTCACAAATCTCAACATCTGGTTGAACATCAATCATTTATATATACTTACTCATTTCAAATGAACAGTGAAGCTCAATAAACTTTCTACAACAGTGAAAAATAATGAACAAGTCATTCATAAAGAATTTCTAAACAAGGAAATGTAAAAAAAATACTTTTTAAAGACACTGTTAAAAATAAAAAATCTTGTACCAATTATCTCCTTATATTCACATTTAAATCATCTGTCATCCCACAAAACAACTGGAAAGGTATGCAATAAGTGAAACAAAAGAGCTTCACAATGGCATTTTTTTTTCAAAACAACCTGAAAACTGCAGGATATAAAAACTGTGTATAGGAAATCAGTAAATAAACAGATAAGCATTCATTTTAAAACTGTCCCTAAAAACCGCCTTGTCATCCTGTTTTCTTATTAACACGTGTTGTCCTCATTTGTTGAACTAGATGGACCATGAACCTGAAATCCTGAAATCCAGAAAGCTATCCTCTGTAAAAGTGTCACTTCTTTCAGCCCATATCACAATGCATACTTGAGGAACAACTGTTTTATTAGTGAAGCAAAGAATTTAGATACCACAAGCATAAAAAGAGAGCACAAATTAACTAAAAGATAACATCGTCTGCCTGTGGCAGGCAAATAAAGCAATCCTTTTATTTGCTCTATTCCAGCAGTGTAATCCTAGTCTGCAAACTGGATGCTACTCTACATTCACAAAAACAGAAATTCTTTTCATGAATAAAAGAATTTGCCTTTTTTTTTTTTTTTTTTTTTTTTTTTACTTAAGGATTAACAGCCACATTCTTAGCCAAAAAAAAATAAATATTAGCTGCTCTGAAAGCTATTCCATACTACAGAATGTGTGCCTTTTGCGTGACATTTATTTTACAACTGTTCTCTACTTATTCACTCCATTTGGTCACAAGAGTACAAGATGGAGGTTTTGAACCAAGAAGGAGTTCATATAACTGCTGCAAGACTGCAACAGAAAAGACAGAATTCTGAATGAGATCCTTAAAGATGCAGATGTCAAAATGAAATTAGCCAGCAACGACCATGCCACTCTGTGTTGTCATACTGGAGGGGGAGGTTTAAGAATACAAAGATAATGGCTTGGAATTTTAAGAGAGCAAAATAAACTCAGATGGGGTGGTGAAGCAGATGTTAGAAAGCTGAGCAAACAAACTATAGGAATAAGTCAGGGATTCCTATTCTTTCATCTTCTCCTACTCTGGAATAAACCCCCACTGCACATCAAGCAATATGATGTTTCATCTTCTTTTAACTGGAAACTCGATGATTAGATGGATATTCACAAATTCAGCCCTGGCTTGACAGGCCTGGCCTTCCTCAAGAGAAGGAGCTTGGAGTAAGGGTGGTTACTGGCAAGTTGTAAATGGTCATATGACTCAAGTACCTAGTAATTCCTATAATCCTATGATCCTAATGAGATGATTCAAGGCTATAAATAATATTTCATTTGCTTCAGTCTTAGCAAAAGAAAGCAAGAGGAGGGCACCATGCTGGAAAATGAGGCACAGCTGAGTAAGGAAAGCATTAGACAAACAGTAGCACTAGGAAAACAGTAAAGACAGAAAGGAGGTGAAGAAGGAACTGGCAGTCAGTAAGGACAAAGCTCTCAAGGACTACATGCATTTAGGAATCTGGCTTGTGAGCTGACAGATCCCCTGACACAGCCCTTTGTCAACTTATTGTCCAGTGGAAATGCCTGATCTACAGAACTACAGTGTTGGGTATAATTTTGATGCAATTATAAAAAGAACATTATAAAATTCAAGTTGCAAAAAATGTAAAAGTGTATACCTGAAAATAACATGAAAAAGATTATAGTTACATAAATTGTTTCACATTTATTAAATCCTTGATTTGTTATCAAACCAAGATTGGAACAAATGCTACATACAAAAATATAGGCTATACATTACCTGATGAAAAAATATATTTTTTTCACAGACGGCAAATTTTAGTCATGTACTATACTGCTGTAACAAGTTTGTTTTCCAAAATTTGATAACTGACAAGTATAGTATGGTGTGTTTAAAAAGTGTAATATCAGGCATTTTACATTTAAAGTAATAAAATAATATTTAGGTACAATATTTTTGTTTAAAAAACAGCAACTGAAATTTAAGATCACTGCTTACAAAAAATAAGTAATGCAGCAAGGAATTTAGTAAATTTACAAATTTAAGGAGAATTTGATAGGTTATATTCAATTGTATTATTTTACATGATGTGTAACAATTATCTGTCTCTATGAATTTTTTTTGTATATATTTTTCCTAACTGCAATTATAAGTCAGATTGACACAGAATGCTTATTCAGTGTGCTTATAACTCCCTGAGCAATTCTTTTTTTTTTTAAAGAAAATTTTTACTGATTAAACATATTTACAATATATACACAGAAAGGAAGAAATCCAACATCACATACTGTTATACAATGTTAGGAATACATTGAATCAAGGTAATTTTATACAATTAACACATTAAGAGTTTTGGTATTTCAATAGCACCATTTCAAGGCTATCCCAAACACTTATTCTGATCACTTCTTTTTCAGTTTTACACAGTATTACTCTTAACTTTAAAAATTATTTAAACATAGAGACAGAGTTCGATTTCCAAGTTTTTATAATAACGTTTCTGGTAACTAGCAAAAGAAGCAAAAATATTTTTTTATTGTTTGGATTTTGTCAATCATCACATAATCCTTGAATGTGTTCCTAGCTACCTGAATTTGGGAGGTCTCACGGAAGAATATTCTTGAGCACCATCGAACCGAATGATGCATGTCTCCTAGACACCAGGTCCAGCTACTAATGCGTAACAAATGTATGAGGACTAGATACTCATGTCGCTGCTGCACAAATACATCTAAAAAAGTGCTGGCATGGAAAACTGTAGAAGCTGCTATTGATCTAGTTGAATGGACTTTTACAGGTCCTGGAAGGTGCACTCCCTTTTTATTATAGACAAAGGTGATCCAGTCTCTAAGCCATTTAGTTAGCATAACTTTAGAGACTGGGTTTCCCAAAGCGACTGAATAAAAGAAAATACATAGCTGATGAGATTTTCTGATTTCCTTTGTTCTGTGAAGACAGGAACGTAATTGTCTGTGCATATCTACTAAGTGCGGACAGCACTACCCTTTATTACAGAAGTTGGGAGAAAAGACTGGAAGTTGAATAGTCTGATTGATATTTGACTTGGAGACAACTTTTGGTAGAAAGGAGGGATCTGTTTGCAGGGAGACTCTGTCCTTATGAAAGATTACATAGGGAGGTTTGCAGGATAAGGCCTGAAATTCAGATATTCTTCTAGCAGAAGTGATAGCTATCAAGAATAAAGTTTCCCATGACAAAAACTTCCAAGTCACAAGTGGCAGCAGGTTTGAAAGGATAACCAATAAGAGACTGAAGTTCCAGATTCAAATCCCATGGTACAGAGGGTTCTTTATTTGGAGGTCTGAGGATTAAAGTTCCTTTCAAAACGGCTTTGCAAAGTTTAAGGGACAAAAGGGATGAACCATTTAAACCAATATGAAAATTAGAGATCGCAGAGATATGCACTCTAATAGTAAAGTCTGATGCTCCTGTTTCAGAGTAAAGTCAAAAACTCCAGAACTCTATCAATAGGTGCAGAAATTGGTCAAGATTAAAGTCTAACGGCCACTTTTAACCACTTGTTAAGGTACAATTTTCTTGTTTAAGGTTTGTGACGGGCTAGAATGATGCATTATATGGGGGAGGGGGGTGAAAGAAGAATGCCTGGCAATCATGGGAAATGGAGAAGCCATGCAGTGAGCTTGAGATGATGAAGATTTGGATAAACCAGCCCTTATGAGTGGGACAATAGGTCTGGAGCTGGATCTAGAATCCAGGGTTTCCGAAGCAGATGAGGCCACAGGAAAGAATGGGCCGATGATAACTATTCTATTCTTCAACCTGTTGGCTTTCTTTAACAGGCATGTTACAGGAATCAGGGAAAGGTGTACAATAGACCGGGGGGTGATCGTGAAGGACAGCATCTCTGGATGACTCCCCGGGAGCGGGGGGGGGGAGGCAAAGCACCTTGTGCACTTGTTGCTGAGAGGAGATGCAAAAAGGTCGCAGCAAGTTTGGCCCCAGAGGCAGAATATCTTTTCTGCCACTCCTAGATTGAGAGACCACTCATGAGGCATGAGGATACTTCTGATCAGTTTGTGCACAATCAAAATGGAGCTCCCCAGAATGTGCATTGCTACTAGAAAGCGGTCAGACGATGTTGCCCTTCGCCATACTCTGAGTGCTTCTCGGCAAAGAGGGTAAGATCTGGTTCCCCCTTGCTTGTTGATCTCCCAGACTACGGACATATTGTCTGTCTGAATTGCAACTGTTCCCAAGGGTGGGTTTCTAGAAATGCCTGCAATGTTAAGAGCAGGCATTTCTAGAAATGCCTGCAATGTTAAGAGCACTGCCCTGCTCTCTAGAATGTTGATATGTAGATTGGCCTCCAGCTGGAACCAAGTGCCTTGGACTGTCTTTCCAGATAATGACCCCCACCCCATCTGGGATGTGTCAGTGGTCACTATGGCTTAGGGTTGAGGAGGGACAAAGGGACGGCCCAATAAGATTTAGTTGGAGTGAAGCCACCAACTCGGATCGTCCTTGCATCGATTGGTGATCATAATCACATGGGACATTGCCTGATTCAGAAAGGATCACTGGGACACCAGGAGTCATTGAAGAATTCGCATGGGATATCTCACCAGAAGGACTAGAGTGAGAGGCTGCCAATGACACTAGAGTTTGTAGAAGGAGCCTCGCTGTTTCTTGCTTGCTGCAGATGATCTGGCCAACTTGTGATCTTATCCTCTGTAGTCTAAGAGAAGAGACGCAATTACAGTGATTGTATCGAGCATAACTCCAATGAAATCCAACTGTTGAAATGGTTCTAAATGGGATTTTTCACAATTTATAGTGATTCCTAAGTTGGAACAAAGGAGAAGAGTATAATCTCTTGCCTTTACGAGTTGACGCCAGGTGGGAGTGGTAAGGAGCCAGTCGTCTAGATATGGAAACACTCAGAATCCTAGCAGTCTGAGGTGAACTGCTTCTACTGCCATGTATTTGGTGAACACCCTGGGGGGCTGTGGTGAGACCAAAGGGCAGTGCCCTGAACTGATGGTGACTGGCTCCCAGACGGAAGTGCAGAAATTTTCTGGAGCGCTTGTCCATTTTTATATGGTAACATGCATCCTGAGGATCTATTGAGCATATCCATTTGTCTTTCTCCAGTAATACAAGTATAGACTGAACTGAGACCATCCGGAATTTGGTTTGCTGAACTGATCTGTTCAACTGACTGAGATCCAAAAATTGGTCTCCAGTACCCTGTTTTCTTTGGCATGAAAAAAATAATCTTGAGTAAATCATAGATTCTCTCTGGTCTAGTGAAACTGCTTGGATGATTCTTTTGTCAAGAAGTTTTTGAATTTCTAAGACTGCTGCATCCCTGTGACTAGGTGGAATGTCCAAGGTTCTGCTTAGTCTTTTTGGGTTTTTTTAAAAGGGGGGATATTGTAACCTCTGGTTATAATCCTCTGCACAAAATTGTCCGTTGTTATCCTTAGCCAGACATTGGTGCAGAGATAACCCCCCCCCCCCTCTGACTGCCTCCAGAGGAAGGCAATTAGGCCTTCTTTTAGGAGCACTTATAGGAACTACCAGGGAAAGAATCCCTGGAACCCTGATTCTGTGGGCCACTTCTGCCTCTTGCGTGGTGTGTTCCATTGTTACTCCCACCTCTGTTTCAAGGAAAGTCGTTGCCATGCGAGTCCTCGAAAGGCCCTTGGGACTTTTTAAACCATAGCCCATCACTCCTCTAGTTCCTGGAATAAGACTTGTTGAGGGCTGGAAAAGCGTACTCCCATGGCAGAAAGGGTTTTCCCATCTTTCTCACATCTGGCCAGCATGTCCTTAACTTTGGGACCAAACAGGGATGTTCCATCAAACGAAGCATTGACGAAGGAAGACAAATGGCTCCACAAAGTCACATAAGCACATCCAGCTGTGTCTCCTGGTGGCTACGTCTGAACCACTGCCCTTGTAATTCCTTCGGCCACATGTGCAATTAGCCTCATGAACAAGTTAGAAATAGATTCTAGGGTGGCGAGCTGAAAAGCCACTGTCTCGAACTCCTTCAGCTACTGCTCCTGCAAGAGTGTCTGACAGTTCTTTAATCAGATCTCTTTGAAGTCTGGCAAAATGTGCCATGTAATTCAAGGACCTGAGAGCAAAGGTTGATGAAGCATCCATAGTCCTAGACTCCTTGTTAGGAGGATGGATAGTGGGACTTCAGTCAGCAAGTTACTTCTTGGTGACTGCTGCTACCACCATGACATCCACTGGAATTCCCTTGGCCCAGTGTTGCTGATCCTGAGGGGCTGAAAGGATACAATCTGGTCTCTTTGGAATTGGCTCAATAGAGTCAGGTAGCTTCCAAGCCTGCTCAGGAAACAAATTAATGAGATTGCCAGTGGGTGGAGAGATCCAAGAGATAGAGGGCTGGGCATAAAAGGTCTCTAGGTATACTGATTCATCTTAGGAAGGCTGGAGGGAAATCCAGTTACCCCTCTGTTTAAGGATCTCCAGGATGTCCCTGAAGGAAACATCTTCAGCGGGTGACTTAGGGGATCCTCCCCCCTCAATGAAATTGGTATCTTCTGTGTAGGACTCTTCTGGGGAGTCCAAGTGCTTCCTTTTGCACTTTCTCTTTGAAGGGGTGTTCCAGAGAGGCATCTGAAGAAGTCACAACTACTGTGGTTTGATTCTGAGTCTTCCAGGGAAGAGACTGTTGGAAGCTCCGATCAGGAGGAAAGACAAGACGTTTGGTCTGACAGTGGGAGCATAGACTGTTTGCCCACAATGGACAAGGCCTTTTCCATGGCCTGGAAGGCAGGCCCCCCCCCCACGTAGATAGATGGGAGCCCAGAACCAAAATAGACTTTCAGGACCATGGTCCCACCCCACAACAAGGAGGCTGCCTCTGAAACCGAAGCCAAAGTCAAGTTCAGATTAACCGAAGCACTGAGGGGCATGGAGTGCTCCAAAAGGATCGAAGTCAAACCCTGCCCCTCGGAACAAACAACGAAGCCCTGACCCCAGCAGGTCTCTGGATCCGACAAACCCAAAGAGTTCAGGTAGCTATCAGTGCCAAACAAGGATCTCTGACCAGCACCAAAACAGTCGAAGCTGAGAGGGTCGGTACCAGTGGCTATGCAAGTTTCACTGGAGTCAAAGGAGAAATAAAGGCTGGAGTGGAAGAAGGAAAGATTCCAGAGCTAACACTGCTAGGTACTGTGGGAGGATGCAATCCCCACGCCATAAGGAGCTGATCCACCAAGCCCTTGACATCGTATTTGGTTAGACTCTTGGTGGATCGGACCAAAGACATTAAAAGGACATGTGGGTGAACGTTTCTCCAAAAAAGGACTGGGAGGACCACAAAGGGGTCCACTGAAGTTGAAGGTTAATACAGGGCACGTGGCAAAGTTTTAGATAAAAACTCCTTCGGTTCCATGGTTTTGGTCAGCACTGTAGAAGAAGCATACGAGTCCATAAGTAACACTGGTCGAAGTAATCGGTGCAGAAACAGGCACCGATGTCATTGGTGCTGGTGAAATGGTTTCAGAAATAGATGGGCAAGACTGAGTCACATGACCCACCAGTTCCAAGAAAACTCTAGGAACCCTGGGAGCCTTGGCCATTCTACCTTGCGATTCTTAAGAACATGTCAAAACTGATGACTTATTTTCTTTGTCTTACTTGAGGAAGAAGAAGGTGAAC
>NC_056733.1:536822906-536860406 GCF_019279795.1 Protopterus annectens
GGATTTTATTTTTGTTAACGCAACTGGATACCTCCTCCAGTTTGCCAAAAATTATTCGTTCCTTCAGAATAAATAATTTCATCTTTATGGGAAACACCAAAGTGGCTTTAATATTGTTCTTTAAAAAAGTGGTAAGTGGGATTATCTTTTACTCATTACTTTATTGGGATAATCACTGTCAAATCTGACTACATGTTCACCTATTTTAACAGATGGGCTGGGCCATGCTGTTTTTAATATTTGATCTTTTTCTAAGCTGGACATAAACTTAACTATAATTGAACAAGGTGGTGAGTCTTCCTTCATTTAAGATCCTCTCAGGGATCTATGTGCCCTTTTAATTCCAAAAGATAAAGTTTCAGGTAGATTTAATGTTTCATGTAACCAGGTTCTTAAGTTTATTTTATCATCTCACTCACACTTTTCAGGTATACCATAAATTCTAACATTAGTCTCATTCTAAATCACCAACTTTATCAATGAGTCAGTTATTTTTGTTTTAAAATAAATTCAGTCGGAGACTCACCTTCAGTTATTCTCCCTTCATGATCATTTAAAGCTTCTTCCATACTGCAGATTTGTGTGCTTTGCTGTATCATAAGAATTTCTAAATGCTCAGTCTTCTTTTCTGGACTCTTCTTTTAAACTTTCTATTTTGGTTTCAAGTTTGTCACATCCTGCATGCTAAATATTAGTGACTGGTTGTCTTAACAAAGATCCTGAGCACCATTTCTTGAGTGGCTCGTGTTGAGATCTCTGCGCTCTTAACCACGAATATGAAATTCCGACAGGAAAATTAAAGCTTTTGAAGAACTTGAAGCTATCTATATTAGCTAATATATGTATCTCCAAATTATAATTTTTTGACTATATTTTTCTGTCAGAGAATAGTTTTCAGTCACTTAGCTTTCACCAGTTGCTGCTCTCAGTTAGCCATCTTGGCCATGCTCTTCCTGAGCAATTCTGATACTTAAGGAATGTGTTAACAAAGCATTCTACCAACAAAACAGAATATCTCAACAGAAAGGATGTTAGTATAAGCTGGAAGGATGAAATATACACAATGGACATCTTGTAACTTTCTTAGAGCTGCAACATCATGACTTCATCAAGTCTGGTAAGAACTGAACACTGAACACTCCCAAAGTCCTTTGTTGCTATAACCAGCTATCTCTGATTAATCTTACAATGTAAATATTTGTTAACACACCATATGGTAGGATGGGCTTATGCTCCTGTAAAGCTGCACTGCATAACTGCTTTCACTACAAGATTATGTAAGAGATTATACCATCTCATTTCCTGTAACAACTACATAAAACAATGGAAACATCTTGTATACAATGAACTGGCAATGCACCTATAATTTCAGAATGCTGTTACCAATTGTGTATGAGTCAAGTCTACAATACAGGCCTATCAGCCCAAGAGTAGAAGCAATCAAAGTCAGGTAGAGAGAATCCTGAGAGGGGAGATTGGCCACTTCTCTAGGAGACCATCTGCAGTTCAGCAACTACCAAGACTTTATGGCCATAACAACATGTTAATTAAATGTTATCCAGTTTTATGACAGGGCTACAGGTGAACCTAACCGTTTCAAATTGGTAGAAAAAAATCAACTTAAATTTCACCAAGGCCAGCGACTGAATCTCATCTAGGCAACTATACAGAAAACTAAAGTAACTGTGAAAGGGAGGACAGAGACAGACAAAATGGATTTATGCGTGGAAGGGTAAAGTATAATGAGATGATGCAAAAAGAACAATGTCAGAAAGAAAATTGACGAGTAGAGCACAGCAAGGTTAAGTCCTGGGTCCAGTACACTTAAGTGTGTTTGTCAGTACATATTACACATGGTATCAAAAGCTTTCAAAAAATAAAGAAGAGCAGAAACAAAGGACATGACTGATGACTCAGGTTTCCAAAGGTCCAGTGCTACTGTGAAGCATGAGGTGTTTCTGCAGCCTTCAACTGTGGAGCCTTTTTCAGCAGAGATCTCTGGTGTGATCGCTTCACAGGCACCCATGCCTTCACTTTCTGGCACGTCCTTCCATACAGACACATCCAAGGTCCCAAGATGACGTGGATCTTTGCTCGTGAGGAGGCTCCTGGCGACTAGACTGAGGTCTCATTTTCCCACCTGCAACCACATGCCTCAATGGCAATGGATTCTGATAGTAGGAGCACAAGGCATTTAAAGTTAAACAGGTGCAGCCTACAGTGCCTTAGCCCAATGTCCTTTCTGGGCTTCTGATTCATTAGACCAGCTGTCTAAAAGCTTTATGTCCTTCATTCAGTTCCATAAGTCTCTGCTAGAAACATACTTAGTATCGACAGCTCCTTCTAAATCATTGATGAGAAGAATTCAACTCCAGTGACTGAAACTAATGAGCTAGCTTATGTGGACAACTTCCCATCAGCACAGAACCTGGACTTAGACAGTGAAGACATACTATCCTGTACTTCCCAACAGAGTACTTTTCTTTGGAAAACACCCTTCACATAATTTAGAAACCTTCCAACAGGAATTCAGGGAGTACTCTGAAGCCCAACAGAGAAAAAGGTCTTCATGAGTTTCTCTGAACCTAGGCCAGTAGCAGTTCCACCCGTGCTAGATGTCCTGGATGATGCATTTCAAAATACATCACTGGAGCCACATTATCATCCCTTTGCTTCTAGGAAGGCAGTCCAATTTGAAAGGGTGAAGAATTCTCACAAATATCTATAAAACAACCTGCTGGCTGACCCAGATAAACAGTTACTGGATTCTAGCAGGAACCATGTTGTAAATGACAAAGAGCAAAGGCATTCATATATTTGGTTAGAAGTAATACACTGTTACTACCCTTTCCTTCAAGGCCTTAACAACAAAATCTACTAGAACAAATAAGGATTAATAAGGATTAAGGTGCAAGGGGTTGAAAACAGGGACACGAGACAAAAGGTGCTTGATTTATGTGACCTAGCTTTCTAAATTGCTGAGCATTACAAGAAATGTAGTTGATGCTGTGGGTGGATCGTGTATGGCAGCAGTTAAGGAAAGGGTAACTAGGAGACATGCCTGATTGAGGACTACCTCTTCTCAGACAATGTGAAGGCAGAGATCCTCATTGCTCCTTCAAGGACGGATCTCCTCTTTGTAGACACAGCTGGTATGGTGCATATAAAAAAAAACAAGGAAAAGGATAAAACCACCCAGTCAGACAGAAATTTTAAGTCTATGAGCCTTGGTATGCCAAAAATGTTCCCACTAAGACCAGAACTTCCAACTCAAACAGCAGTCCACCAGATATGACAACAGTGAAAAAGGAAAATACAAAAAGTAATGGCAAGCAAAATTAAAAGAAAAGCCTGGTGGTCTCAGAGCCAGAATCCCCCAGAGGGGTTAGTCATGACTTAGCCTGGCTGCCCCTTTCCCCTCCCTTAATACCACCCCAATCCTCTCCTGTCCCACCTTCAAACCTGTCTTTGCTTTCTCAAAAACTTGGACAGAGCTTGAGATTTGTAAGAAAACGGGAAGAAGTTATTCATGACAAATAGGTGATCATTACAAGAAAATGACACTACCTTCAGTTTCTGAAGAAACCTTTCTACAGAAAAATTCCCTCAGTTCCAAAAGGCCAGTTGGAGCTTATTCATCAAGTTCTGGAAAATATGCCAAATACAGGAGAAAAAATACCACCAAGAGAGGAAAGCAAATGATTTTGTTCCAGACTCTTCCGGTTTCAAGAAGAGAGCTTAGGAAGCCCATTCTGTATTCTTCCTTCTTAGGAAAGTTCCTAAAGGTCCCAAAGTTCAATATGATCATCAAGCAAGGATGTCTGCCATTCATTTCTCAATGGGCCTTCATGGTAATGATTGACTTAAACGATGCTCTCCACCATGCTCCCATAACTAAAAGAATGCAGACAGTATCCAATATTTGTAGCAAAGGGAGAAGATAATCAGTTCACTGCCTCATACTTTGTAAATACTCTGAGAGCAGTGGCCAAGCCAAAGTGTCTGTCTCGTCTGATAGTGTTAAGTGGAATATCTTTGTACTGTAAATAGCTAATAAAGCAACTGGTTCATCCTAGTGGAGTCCTTCACTGGCATAATGAATTTTGTAAAATTTTCACCCTGAATTGCTTCAAGGACCAGGAACATACTGTCAACAGGGACCTCCCAGATTTCCTCTGAAAAAGTGATTTTCAAGGAATTATGTCTGGACATCTCTCAGTGTAGAACCCACCTTCCTCAGGAGACACTGGAGATTTTCAAGGGTGACTTCAACATTTCCATTCAAAACGCACAGACTACAGCCAAGGAATCTTAGGCTTTTAGAATACATGACCTCATGCATTTTTATGATTCCCCTAAGCATGCCTCCACATTAAGAAATTCCAACAGTACTTGAGAAAAAGGTGGTGTCAGCACATTCATCTCTGCAGGCCTGATCTTTCTGCTGCCAAGCACACAAAAACATCTCATGGTGAACTCAGGGATGTACCTAGGACAATGGGATGCCCTTCTGGCCCCCTCATTCAACTCGGAC
Source organism: Protopterus annectens (assembly GCF_019279795.1). NCBI lineage: Eukaryota > Metazoa > Chordata > Ceratodontiformes > Protopteridae > Protopterus > Protopterus annectens. Next base: position 536,827,441 of record NC_056733.1, read on the forward strand.
CCTCACCAGAGACTCCTCAGACATAACAATGGGAGCTCATATGGGGAATCCCTACATGCAAGGGACATAAAGGGAAAGGATAAGGAAGAAAAAGATGATGGCATTCATTATGGCCCTAAAAGCCTTTCTCCCTACCATGAAGGAAGGAGTGCTGCAAGCGAGGACAGACAGCAGCACATTTATGTTACATAAACAAGCAGGGAGAATCTCACTCCTACTTCCTCTGCAGACTGGCAGATGGCCACAGAGGTATAGATTACCCTGATGGCCACATATATTCTTTCATTACAGACTGTGGTAGCAGTTAAGTGCATGTGAGACTTCCAAGATAACTGCACAATGACTTAGGTGAAAATTCAGTCACTGACTACACATTACAGTGCCTGGATACCAGCAAAGAAGAAATCTGGAGAAAGTACAAGAACTTCTACCAAAAAAAGAAAAAACTCTGGCTATAAATATATGTTCAGCAAAATGCAGTTAAAGTTCAGACAAGTACAGGAGATAGCATCCTGTAATTTACAGGAAAAAAATAAATCAAATGTACTTAAGAGGCATTAAAATAAGCAAGACATTGGAGAAATATATAAAGTTAAATTACATAAGGCTGGAAAGAATAGAAGCATTAAGTAGCTATTCAGATGACCTGATAAACTGCAGAAATCAGAGATCACATTTTTTATTTTATTTATTCTTTTGTTGACTGGGTTAGTCCCACTATGCTAGTAGCTTCTTTTTAGGAAGACTCAATGTGGTGAAAGGAAGATTTGCAGAATATGAAGTTTCAAGAACGGTTCCAAAAATTAAGTAGAAAAAGACCACATAGAAAAAAGTGATTTTCTGCTATACCAGGGAAACTAATGAACTAGTAACTACAAATAAGCAACTGGATTAGTATTCCACATCAGTATTTGTTAAAGAGTGTTTGTCATATGTATGCTCCACAGCTGGCTATGAAAAAGCAGCTAAGAACTGTATTAGTAATGATTCAGTTATACCAGCAGAAAGAGCTGCTTCAGACAAAACTGACAAAACTGTGGTAGAAAGGGAAAATTAAAAACTGGGAACACCAACGCATTTGTGGAAAATGATTTCCTGTACATCAGGTAGATGAGGCAACTTCATCCCTGAAATCAAGGATTATTGAAAGGCAGGTCTGAGATTCAAGATGTTAAAACCAGCTGTCTTCAGAATATTCTTTCTAGAGGATCAAAGACAGTTTGGGATGCAGAAAAGGCTAAAGAGGAAGAGGCAACAAACTTAAAGGGACTCTACTTCTCATTCTGACAATAACAAAGACCACAAAAACAATTTTCCAGGAAAATCTTTTCTACTGTTCCATAGGAAAGTGTTTTGAGCAACAGAAAAAACCTCAGGAAATGACTAGAACTGAGAATGCTTTGGACTTTAGCTAGAAACTAGTGTTGGCAGGTTGAGATGAGAATCTTAGCTACCTGTTGTGGTGCTCTTTGCAGCAACCTGATCTTGTATCCCCTCCCATCAACTCTCAAGTCATCCGTCTCTGAGATAAGGACAAAAGTCCTCTTCCTAAAGGCTAAGATTCTTCATTCATTCTCTGTTTAACTACATTAAAATGCTTGCTACATGTACGCTAAATACCACATACAGGGAGCTGAAGTGCATCAGCTCTTACTCCAAGTGCAGTACCAGCATTCAATTTTCCCATCCGATCCTATCTCCAGTAGAAATGAACACTAGCAATAGCATTACAGTTCTTCCATTTATTTACTATAGTGTCACTCCCATTAGATGCAGCTTAGAAATGAGAACCTGTGGTTCTGCAGGAAGTAACTGTGTTAACCTGGAGGGAAGGCTATAAATTATACCCCCATATGTAATTAATGTATAGAAAAAGAATTAATGGACTGAGGTAGAAAGTGTTGTTCTTATTTGTAAAATATACTCCCTGATGTAAACTTTATGTTACATTATAAAGCAGTTCTGGATGGAATACAGAAGTATGTGAAGTGGGGGTTATGAGTGACTGTTGTTTATTTTAGAGATATTAAAATAAGAATGTACTTTTTCTTAACTTTAATGTGTCTGGTCTTTACACTAACAAGATAAGAAAGGACCGAAATAAACAATGTAATGTGATCTTGGGTGGCCGGATGGTAAAATATAATCAATACCTTTTACATGTATATTAAATATAATTTCCCATCTTTATGCAAGTGGAAGTCTAGAGACTAATGTACTCATTTAAAGCTACAGATAATTGGTTTTAAGCAAACAGGATAGAAAAATAAGACAAATGAGGAAATGTGTGAAAAGATTGTTTTTTTCTAGCATTTGTGAAAATAAGCAGTTTATTTTCCATTATTACCTGATTTGTAGTTGAAGACAAGGAGGTCTGACCAATGTGTTCTGAATGAACTTCTACAGGGGTTTTCTCTCACATTTGTAAATATATTTTTTCTACAATAGCAAATGCCTTCTATTGGAGACCACATGTAAACAGGTGCAATCAATTAATCAGGAAAGGTCTGAGCAGTGTATTCTGAACAATATGTACAACAGACAGTATATAATTAGCATTGAAAGGGGAGCTGGCAAGCAGTTTGGTGAAAATAAATGAAGTTTGAAACTGGAATGTGAATAGCTTTGCAGGCAGTTGCATCCCTGGCAGCCTTAGTACTTCAATGAATTAAATGTGGCAGTTCACAATTTAAGGATAGCCGGTGCATTTTTTCTTGAGGTTACAGTCTTCAGAGAGCACGTTTTTCACATCTGGAAGGGGAACACCGATATGACAAGGACAATCTATACAATTTAGACTATAGGCTCTAGCATGCACTTCAGCATGATTAAACTTAATTTTGGAATAATTACCTGTGGGCACAGCTATCAGTTTGGGGCAAATGCCCCTATATGGAGGTGTAAAGTTCCTTTTGGAAATTGTAAATAGTTTTGAGCATTTACTGCAAGTTAAAAAGGGGTGGGAGTTTAAAAACATATTTAGTTAAGAGTTTTTACTGAAATAAAATGCTTGAGAAAACACTGCTGTTTCAAACAAATATGAGAAGTGGTGACTGCATACAAGATCAGCCTGTTAAACAGTGTGTATGCAAGATAGAAATATATCTTTTGCAGACAGACACACACACACATGTGAAAGTAGTAGCTTTTTAACCAGAATGGCTACTTTGTCAATATTAACATGGAATATAAATGGTCTTACAGGTGCATACCAAAAGTAGAGTAGTGAATTATGCGTAGGATACAAATGTTACAGGGGGACACATACAAATAGATGTGATCATGTGAATTCGACAAAGCAATTTCACAGAGGGCATTCAGAAGAAAAAAGCAGGGACAAAGAAAAAAGGGAGTAATAATACTGATTCTACCTAACAATACTGTTATGGAGCTTAAAAGGAGTTTTAGAGTAATAAGTTTTCAGTAGTGAATATTTATGAGTTGGGACTGGAACCTGATTTACAATAGTGAGGATGTATCAGGGAGATCTAGAAGAGAAATAAAGCTGGGGGGTATATTTCTGAAGAAATACACAACAATATGTGGTCTGGAAAATGTAAATTCAGTGGGATATTAGACAGAATTTCATATTATTCTCCAAGGACTGGAATTGACTGCATACAAATTATACTCCACGGGAACTGTGTATTCAAATTGAAAGCTGACACAGATCCAATAACTATTTCAGACTGTGCATCAATAAAACTTAAAGATGCAGGGTAATGAAGTAAAAATGAAAATGCTTTCCTACTTACCTTATAAAGAAACATTTAAGGAATGAGTTGTGGATATTAGAGAGTTCTTAAAGAAGACAATTTATTCAGCCTGGATAGCCAATGAGTGGGATAAAATGAAAATGAAGTTTAAACACGTGGTATAAAAGTACAGTTGTGTACCTACCATAAATGTAGATGTTCGAGTGTATTCACTGTTACAGTCATTACACTTGGGTTATCCTGCTGGCAGGCTACCCGCAGTCGGCCTGAATTCCAAAGTTCTGGTCCGGCGTCGTTTGCTGTCGCCACTTCCCTGACGTCAGTGCGCCAGGGGTATAAAAGATGCAACAGACACCATTTTCTTCAGTTTTTCTTGCCCCAGATGTCAGGTGCCCCCAAAAGGGTAGGCTAAAAAACATTGCTTATAAAAGCATGCACTAAAATAAACAATACCTTAATCTACAAGCAAATACACCACATAGGTTGTATAGGATAGAGAAGCACAGATAAGTCCCAGCAAAGAAAGGGAGATGGTGGGTGGGTAACCTGGACTGCAACAGTGAATACACTCAAACATCTACATTTATGGCAGGTACACAACTGTACTATGTTCATCGTGTTTCACTGTTGCAGTCATTACACTTGGGTTGAATCCCAAAGCTGAGGTTGGGCGGCTGGGTCTAAATAGAATTAGGAGTGGCTATAAGGCCCTGCAGAACTGCAGTGGCAAAGCCTGCTCTGGATTTAGAGTAAAGGGGTAAGTGGTAGTGCTTAGTAAATGTGTGCACTGAAGTCCAAGTTGCAGCCTCCAAAATATCCTTGGTTGGTACTCCTCTGAGGAAGGCTGCTGAGGTGGCTCCTGCCCTAGTAGAATGTGGTCTAATGCCCTTAGGCACTGACTTGCCATGTTGTGAATAGCAGAAACGAATCATCCGGGATCCTCTTGGGAACATGAGGTGGAAGACAAAAGGGAATGGAATAACCTCTGGTGATAATTCTTTGTACCCATTTGTCTCGGGTGATGCTTAGCCAGGCTTCTGGATACAAAGAAATGCAACCCCCGACTAGCTCCAGAAAAGCACAGCTGGGCCCCACATAAAGAGCGCTGGTAGGGTCGGCCTCAAAATGAGTTGCGGCCTCCCTGGTTTTGCAGTCCGCCCCTGCCTCTAGGGTGATGTTTACCATTTGCTCCTCCTCCTCTATTTCTGAAGGAGGAGTCACACCCTGTGCATCTGGGAAAAACCTTAAACCACATTTTACCACCTCTCTGACTCTTGGGGTATGGTCTGGAGGGGACTGTAAAATGTACTCCCATGGCAGATAGCGTTTTCTCTTCTTGCTCGCACCTGGTGAGTGTGTCTTTTACCTTGGGTCCAAACAAGGAAGAACTGTCAAAGGGGGCGTTGGTACAGGTAGACTTGAACAGCTCTGCAAAATTACACAAGCGCATCCAGGAGTGCCTCCTAAGGGAAACACCTGAATCCACTGCCCTGCTCGCTCCATCGGCTGCATAAGAAATAAGCCTCATGGAACAGTTAACAATGGAATTCAAGGTGGACAACTGAACAGACACCTTATCAGGGACTCTTTCAGTAGATGTACCTTGTAGAGTCTCTCCCAACTCCTTAAGAAGATCTCTCTGAACCCTTGTAAAATGTGTTAGGTAGAGTTCAGCGATCTGAGAGTGAATGCCGCTGATTAAAAGATATGCTTCCCGTATCTATCCATCATTCGCGACTCCTTGTTCGGTGGATGGACAGATGAAGAAGTCTCCGCTAGTTTCTTCTTAGTGGCAACTGCCACCACCATGGCATCTACAGGAATGCCTTTGGACAAAAATTCCTTCTCCTTGGGGGCGGACAAAATTTTATTAGGTCTCCTGTGGACTGGCTCCATGGCATCAGGAGTCTCCCACACCTTTCGCCTAACAAGGTCTAGAAGTTCGTCGAAAGGTGGAGACACCCAAGAGGCTGAAGTTTGAGACCTGAAAGCCTTCAGGTACACAGACTCCTCATCAGAAGGGTTAACAGTGGGCCAGCCACACCTCTGCTTAAGGATCTCTAAGATGTCTACAAAGGAGACATCAGAGGACGACTTGGGGGACCCTTCTGACTCCTCAAGGTCGGTGTCAGAGGTAAGAGACTCATCCTGGGAGTCTACATGCTTCCTCTTGCATGTTCTCTTCCGAAGGAGCTCATCAGAAGGATATTCCGGGGAGGTCTTGGAAGAGTGGGGGCCACCAGCCGGGGGCTCCTGAGGCTGCGGGTCTCTGCTGTCGAGAGAGGGAGTAGGTGCTGTAGAGGTCTGTGCTTGAGGGGGAAGAGTGTCGGTACCTCTGGGTGGAGCTGATGAGCAGAACAGCACACTCAGCATCATCTCAAAGGCAGATATCTCTGGCTCGGAAGACCTCCTTGGCTCCGAGGAGACAGAGGAAGCCATCGGCTCCGAGACAGATGTAGGATCAGAGCTCACCCTAGCTGACGCACCAAGAGGGTGACTCTGAACTGAAGAGGTCTGGGTCCAAGTGTCCCTGTCGGAGCAGACTGGGGAACTTTGGCTCCTAGACACCCCAGATGGCACCGAAGGTGTTGGAGCGGAACTTGGCTCCGAGACATCCTCATGGGGAGCTGGAACAGAGGGTTCCACAACCAGCAGAACAGAACTCTCCAGCTCTGAAAGCCCAGCATGGCTCAGAGGAGGAACCACAGCAGGGGAAATGGACACAAGTGGCTCCGGGACTGACTGGGTCGGAGCCAACAGCATTTTTGGTAAGGGAGATGACTTCAGGAGTCTCAGCACTACTCTCTCCACATCTTCTTCTAATAGGCTCCTGGATGATCTGGAAGACAGTGGGGGCGATCTGGACCTCTGTAAGATACAGGACCTTAAAGTTTCGGAGACCAGCAATGGATCTCTGGACCGGCTCCGATTTTTGCTATCAGCAGTCGGCTCTGAAATGCATGGGGCCGATACTGGAGTCAAAGTATCAACGGCCTCGATCGGTTCCAAGATCAGTGGAGCCAAGGAGGGAGAAGTCTTGTCTGGTTTAGGAGGCGGTTCTGAAGCACCGGATGACACCGGGAATGCCTCTTGGAAGGTTTAGCCTTTTCTGTTTTACATGCAGGAGATTTGGAGGAAGAAGACGAACTGTCCAAGTCTTCCTCGAAAGAGGGTTTGAGGAGACCTTTTAATATTAGTTTATTCTTCCGCTCCTGTAAGACCCTGGAACTGAATCAGTGGAAAAACAAACAGGTTTCTTGCAGATGGATGGCTCCGAGACAATACACACAATTACTGTCGCCATCGGTAACTGTCACTTTCTGAGAGCATTTAACACATTTCTTAAACCTCGAGGGTTTATGATCTTTGGTACTGGAGAAGCAGTAAAAATGGCACAACCCAAACACAATGAGGACTAGGTCCTCTAACTTACAGGCCTACCCCTAATGCACTAACACTCACACACCACGAAAACTAGGTCCTCTAACCCAAATGGGCCTAGCCGTGGGCAGAGAAAAAGACAGAAACTAGGTCCTCTAACTTAAACAGATGTAGAAAAGAGAAGACTAAAGGTCAGAAACTACCAAATATACTGCACATACACACAAAGTATGAACCAGAAATTGTCCAAATATCTCAGTGGAAACTATACTCAAATTAAAAGGGTCGGAAATATCAAAGAACCCTTGTCAACTAAATAGCTAAATATCCAAATAATATCTAGACAGAAAAAGTCCAATGCTAACTCTCTAATACTAATAAACACTGTACACTAATAAACATTGCACACGGAAAAGGTCAAATTGAGCACAAACGCGCACCTTAATAGTAAGCACTAAATATCGAAGTAATAACTATTAAGCTACCAAACTCTCTACACTAATAAGCACAGCAAAAAAGAACAAGGAGCAAAAACACCCGTTAAATAGAAAAAAACTGGCACACAGGCTACCAAAGAGAACAACAAGGCCAACGGCCAACCAGTTCTCAACAATAAGTATCTAAAGTGAAGAAAGAAAACACTTCAGCAAGACTGAAACTACTCTAGCGACTGATAAACACTAGCAAAAGCTATATAACTAGAAATGTTAACTGCAATATAGTAAAAATAGCAAAAAGTGTTAAACTTAGCCACGGCCAAGAAGAAGCATATCTGAACTCATCGACGAGGCAAACGAGATCTGGGGATTATACTGATGCACCATGGGATACCTACCTAGCCACGATTCAGCTAGAAGACTTTGAGCTTTGTAATAGGCTGAGACAGAGCAGAGGATCAGCTCTGAACCCATGTGTAATAATGAAGGCGAGACAGGACTACAGAACATTAAAAGTTTGCTAAGGACGGGTGGTAGTGACAGGGTAATACATACTTTGAAAGTGTCCAGGGCCCCCAACTTGACACTTGCTGAGGGCCCCCAAAATACTAACATCAGTCCTGCAGCTGAGAACATACTACAGCACATATTTCTAACACTGGTATTGATCTGGTTATCAAAACCTGAATAATTTTAATATCAATGCACTACTGTGTCATAATAATGCAAGTGTGTAATGTACAAATGTGAGTATGAACAGAAAACTTGTATACTAACATTTACCTATAACAAAGGTTTCTAATCTCAAAGCACTAAAACTGAAATCCATGACAGCCTTGTAGGATATATTTATAGACTTTGTACTTTTACTGCCAGTTTTATGGCGTGACGTTAAGGTAAACTAAACATCGTCATATTCAAACTTAAAAAGCTAAAACTACCCATGAAAAGAAATAAAAGATCATATTCAATTCTATTCCTTCACCATTATAAAGCTGACAGTATTTCTTCCTGTACCTCGGAACAGATCAAACCATGCTTTCCTTGCCCTCTGATGCTGCACACCATTTATATGCTTTTTGCGATTGTGAAGATTGTCTTGAAAAGACCTGTCACAATAGTCACAGAAGTATCTCTTCCCCATCCTCAAAGACCTCTTAACCTCAAAACGTTACAACTCCACCTATAAAGCAAAGAACAAAGACACTTGGTTATTAAAAGATAAACAAGGGAGTACATAAAGCAACAACCTGAGTGTTAAACAACAACTCTGATTTGCTGTAGTCTGTAGATGTATATAAACAGAGACAGAAAGACAGACACACACAACTGTAACCTAAATGACACTATACCAGCATCATGACCAGACTGTATGCTTTCCACCCGCATAATCAATCTGAACTCCTCCATATTTATGCTACTTGCTGAAACTTTAACAAGTTAACTTCATATACTGCACACAACCAAAACACCCCAGCCCACCTAAAACAAACCCCCAAACCCAAATCTACACTTGGAAAAGTAAATGGAGTCCACATCTTCTATTTACTTCAGTAAGAAACTATGTAAATGAACCCCCTAAATTAAATTCATTAACATTAAAATGAAAAATATAAATATAAACATATAATAAATAAAACACATATATATTTCTACATAACATTTAAATACATACCTGTATCTGCATATATAAATATGTGCGTGCACGTGCTACAAGACTGGCGCGCACTACAAAACTTGCCCTTGCGCACATTATACGAATGCACACTCAAACACAAATACTACAGAAAACTCACACACACACTCTCACACACACACACACACACACACACACACACACACACACACACACACACAAACACACACACACACTATAAAACTCAACCACATGCACACACACACAAAACCATAAATCTTATTAGCCAATTGCAAAACTGTTAGTGAAAGTGACCCGATTCTAAAATAAAAATTAACTTAAAAAAATTCCAAAACTAATTAACTGCTACCATAACTTTCACTACACTTTTAAAATTCTCTCTAATGATGAAGTGATACTACTTGAAAAAGATTTAAACATAGACTAGAATGAGTGTAAAACCAAGTTTCAAAAAACTATAGAAACTACACAAAGCTAATAATGCAAATTGTGCCATTACAATGGCCCCATGGAACACTGGAATTGAGAAAAGAAATTCAAGATTAAAATGGGAGTAAACAGAAAACATGGCAATCTAGTTTATGTAATAATAATATTAAACACAACAAGACATTCTATTTTATCAAACTCAGCTCAGGACTTGCAGAAACGTTGACCTTTAAACTTGAAGAAATATATCTTGTATTTTAACACCATACACCCTCCCAAGACACAGACCCCTGCACACAGACACACACACTGTACATGTGGAAAGGTTTTTATTCAGCCAAAAGCAAATTACAAACATTAAAATGTGGCAGTTTGCATAATAATAATGCAGACGTTAACTTAAGATCAATAATAAGCAAAATAAGTCAATATAATCAATATTTAAACATAATGAACACATACACAGGCCTACTAAACAACTATCTTAATTGGACAGCTTTGAAAAAGGAGAATATTTAAGTTGTTCCTGAAGAGCAGCTGCCCCTAAGCAAAGAGGACTTCAATCTAAAGGTAAACTTAAAGGATGCCAGTTTATGCAGCGATATGAGACATGGATTTCACTGTCCCAGCCTTAGGATGAAGAATGCATTACCACTGCATTCAAACAGAAAAACAGTAAACAATTAAAGCTCAGAACAGATGAGCTTCTTTTTAATGACAGGAGGGCAATGAGCCTTAAAAAAAAAGAAAGTCAGTGTTGTTCAGTCCTTGTTTCCTTGGTGGGCTACCCATAAAACTGCAGATTTTCTTAGCAATTTGCAGGAGATCTGTGTTGAGGTTTGAGTCTTGTAACATGAGCATGAATACGTAAAATACAAGGTGGGATGTATAGAAGTGCTAGACAAACTTCTTTGGTCAACAGACTAAATTCGATGGCAAGTTTTAAGTAGTACATCAGTTTTATAAAATGCTTTATTAGCATACTCAAGAAACGACAAAATTTGGATGAATCACACCAGAAATTTAAAAGTGCAGCCATTTCAATGGATTCTCCAATAGGATTAGACATAGCTTTTAGAGACAGAGGCAAGCCTTTTAGGGAACAGAAGAAAGTGGCTTTATTCTGCAGGAAAATGTGTTAATGCCAAGTTTAGAGACCAGATGGAAATGGAGCCAGATCGTTGCAAAATGAATATTCCACGACTGTAACTGAATGGTCTCAACATTGCTGTAAAAATAGCTTCAAGGGAGATAATTAATCTTTTGAAGGTAATATGAGGCAGGACACTAGAAAAAGTGAAGAAGTAGGAACCCCCAGGCCATACTCATAAGTATACTTGCCTTAAAGGCCTGGAAAAGCCAAGAATGGGAATAAGTAACCAGTACTCTGTTAGTTCTGTCTGTCTCACATGTAACTAAAACCACTGCAGAGTTATAAGATCAAGGTTCTTTAGTTTTTGAAGAATTTCACGGTCTAATCATAACAAAACCTATGGCACAGGCCTTCCAACATTCATAAGTCTATGCTTGTCACCGGTGAAAAAAAAAAAAAAAAAAAAACAGATGGTAGCACTATGGCCAGATCTATAATCTACAGCCATATTATTATGCCAAAAGAAATGGATGCCTATATCCATCCATATCCAGTATGTGTGCAAGATTATATACATATATATTTAACATACACACACAAGCTAGATATGTCTACACGTAGACACAACATATGCATTCATACACAAGAACATATGCATACATAAAATTTGCACACACACACACACACACACACACACACACACACACACACACACACACACACACACACACACACACACACACACATGCATAAATGCACACACAGACATAAATATAAGGGATGCTGACACCTGGCTGAAAGTACAAACTGTCAAACAGACAAAAAGACGGTGCAGCTGATCGCATGTACTGGCTTTTTCTCAATGTGAGCTCATAGGACAGGAATCATGGAATTTGCCTTTCCCCACTGTACTGCAATTTTGGTGTTAGTATAAAATATTAGAGGGGAGCGCCCCCCCCCCCCAAAAAAAAAGCAGTTTGTTTTTAAAGGTTTTTTTTTTTTTTGGATCGTTTGTGATAGACAAGTTGTTTTCAAATCACTTGCCGTTCAATGAGGTGAATTTTTGATGGATGGTCAAACATCAGTACATACACAGATGCATTCTGATATGTATAATTACATTAATAAATACACATAAGCTGCAGATAGAGGCACTACTGTCTACACATACCAACTTTGCAAACAAAATCTATGCAGTATTTGGGGGTTCTCCAATTCAAAGTGAGTTGCTACATTTTGGATCCTTTGCTACATTTATTAAGTACAGTATACATATTATTATGGTGTATACAAAAATGCTAAATGAAGAACAGCTACAGTCTGTAAACATCTAAACTCCAACCCCCATACCCAGTTGCAATCAGCCCTCTTCCACCCTACTCCCAACTCTTATTCACTCTATCCTAGGAATTCCAGGGCTCTGACACCCAATGCAATATCACTTCTTCAAGCAATGTATTTTACTGCTCCAACTTCCTTTCCATGAAATAATGTAGAATCACTACTGTGAAACTTCAGGAAACTGCAATGACTGAACACACCAACCCCTACAGTTGAAGTATGTCAGCATTTAAGTATACTAGCAGAGTTAATGTCATAAAAGATCATCGGCTAGATACGTCAACAAATTTCGAAGAATGCAACTAATAGGTCCCAAATCCTATCTAAGTGACTAACTGCAAGTTCAAACAGGCATTTGGTCAGTCTTTTCAAAAAGTATTCACATCTTACTCTGAGGTACTTTTCTCTTGGAAGGGTTAAGATGTGTATCAATAAATTAAGATGTAAGGGAAAGAAATTAAAGCCAGTTCTCAAGGCAAAGACAAAAAGAAAGCAAAAATTCTGATAGAACATTTGTGCTGAAAATTTCAGGATTTTTTTTGGTCCCCTTCAGACCTCAAAGTACTGGCCTGGCCCCCAGTGCCCCACATCCATACCAGATTTACCAGCCATCCTCCTACTCCCCCTCCCATGACTCTAGTACTTTGTTGGGACCAACTGTAGATCCTAAGGGCATCCCTGGGTACTCGGCTATCTGTGCTTCCATCTAGGGGATTTTCTTTCTATATGCCCTACCAACTTTCCATTCCCTTTCCGCACCACCACAATTGTCGACTATGTCTGATGGCAACTCCCATCTATGGGCAATGCATCCCCTTAGGGAGAGTCATCGACAGATGCCCTCCTTCCCAAGATGAGCACTCCCATCCTTCCCTGCCACTCAATCAGTTGCCAAATCCATTAATACACTGGGAATGCTCTGGTGGCATACAGGTATAAAGCCCCGACTATAGCCCAGACTACAACTGGGCCATAGTCAAAGCTTTATCGATGTATGCACCAAAGCATCCCTGGTATTTCAGTATCATTAGTAAATCCACCTGATCTACAACCAACTGTTCCTTACAGCGAGGTGATCAAAAGAAATGGAACAGAACTTCAGTAATAAGCATCAATAAACATAAACAGCAAAATCTTGAGAAATTCACACACTGAGATGAAGTACATTACTGACTGGCTGATCAACAGCCTACAGTGGATAGTAATTGTTACAGTGGTGCATTCAGGCTACAGTAACTGGTAGTCTTCAATATCAGACTCTTCAAAAAGTAATAAAGCTGTAAGCCTATCAAGCAGTGATACTGGGGAGCAAGACATCACTGCAACATCAATGTAGCAAAGAAAAAACACCTGGTTGCACTGCAACACCACTGTATGCAATAAGAAAACACTTAGTTGAAATTCCCATTAAATGAATTTGGCCACAACAGAATGCAAATCCCCTTCCTTCCTTTTCTCAAGATTTGGGGACTCCAAATTTAATAAGAAAAGGGGACATACATAACAAAACTCTCTGCATGCGGATATGGAGTGGTAGGAATATGTATCATACAAAATACAAGGCAACTGGGCCATGTGGCTATTTACACCTTGCCAGTAACCACACATGAACCATATGCCCTTTTTCAAAATGTGATAGGCCAGTCATGCCAGGCATGAATTTGTGAAAACCCATTCAGTTGTCTAACTCCTTATGACAGGAAGACTGTGTCAAATTGCTTGATCTGTAATGGAAGTTTTTTTAGAAGGGATAGTTGCTGCATCATGAATCTGTCTCTCCACCTTGATTTGATGAAGCACGTTAAGATCTCTGGACTGTTATTTGTGGAGATCCTGGACTGACTGATCCCAGCTGTCCCAAAAAGTAAGGCACAGGCTGCCTTTAAGGAGTCTAAAAGGCACTGAATACAGGGAAAGAATCTCCAGCCTCTAGTGGTAGCTCAGGATTTTAGGCCCAAGATCTTTTTTGTTAGGACCCTCTAGGGTCTCTCCAACTGCCTGATACTTCTAACATGATACATCCCAAAGAGGGCACTCTATCCTACTATGGACCTGATCAGTACAGAATATAGAAGGGTAAGAACTTCTTTGGATCTAGAGGAGATAATGTGTGATCAGCTGCACCAGATAGAATGATTTCCTAACCACTGTTGTAATCTGATGATCAAAGTAGAGGGAACTATCTATCCATGCTCCAAGATCTCTCACATCATCATCAGTTTGAAGAGAAGTTCTGTCTACACTATAAGCTAGGTTAAGAGACAGTTTACCAAATGCAGCTATATTGATTGTAGCAAGCAAATTCCACCAGAGTGTTTTTTTTTAAATATGCAAATGGTATTTGCACACAAGTAGACCCCCTCTCTGGTGGCCTAGATGTGCAACGCTGACAACAGATATTATAATTAACAGATATGATTAAAGTAAGCAGCAAACACTCAGCATCAAAGCTGGTTTAGAGTTGTTTGAAGACTACCCCTTCAGGGCTGGCATCCAATGCAAAAGTCAAAACAATGTACAGAAAATAAATGCTATTAATTGTGTCAATCTGCTAACAGTGAATTGGTAAAAGAATTAAAAAGAAAACATCCTACACACAGTCAAATTAACTATTTTTTAATTCAGCCAGCAAGTCACCGATACAAAACAGTACAAATACATTTTGATAACATTTAGTCACCCAAGTCCAGAATGGAGATTTCAGTTAAAAGGAAACTGAATCTGTTTTCACCATTAGAGATGAGACATATTAGACAGTCCAAAACAAATTTACATACTGATGATTTGCAGAGCAGACTGATACCCTGATGCAGAAACACCGGTTCAGTATGAGAAATATCCATAAACAGCAGAGAAACTCAATACGAAATCCTCATAAAAAATACTGTGAGTTGAGGTGTGAAGTAGTGAAGCCTAGTCCACTGTACAGCACTAGATGGTCACGAAGCAGAGGCAACCTTTTCTCATTTTTCTATATGGGGTTGGGGGTGTCATGTCACTTCTCGCCATCTCTCCCTATTCAGTGCCACTCTCCTACCTCCTTTGACACTGCTGCAGGTCTTCTCTCATACAATCCATCCACCTCTTTGCTGGATGCCCTTGTTTCCTCATGCCTTCTTCCAGTCTGTCCAAAATCTTCTTCACCAGATTGTCTTCTGCTTTCCTGCACATGTGCCCTAACCACCATATAATCTGCTCTCCGACTTTTTCTATAACTGGAACGACTTGGCTTCTACTCTTACGTCATTTCTTCGTCTGACCCACAGTGTGCATCCTACCACCTATCTCAGGCAATTTATCTCAATCACCTTTAACTGCTCTGCCTTTACTGTCGAGGTGTCTGTTCCATTCAGTAGTACTGGTCGCACCACTGTTTTGCACACCTCTGGTACTGCAACCGGATGGGGTTAAAATCCTCAAATGGTTCACCTCACACCACTTGGCATGCACATGAAGGGTTGTTTCTGGAATTACCACCTCCTGGAGCTACACTCTCATGTGTGCTTCCACAGGGCACTATTCATGATCCTTGGTTATTCATGATGTACATGCTTTCTCTGGTTCTGGCCGGGAGCTCTGTTGACAGAGGCCCAGGTTACTAATCTAATGGGGAGGCGAAAGCCATCACTCTGTGGCTAGGCTTATAAATGCCCATGGGCAGATAGGTTCATAGGTTAAGTACTAGCCTAGGCTATGTAAATGGAGTATCATTTTTATGCAGGTAAACAAGTCTTCATTTTCATCACTAGAAACAAGAATGGCAGAAAATTAAAATTCAATCCTGGCAAACCCAAGGGTATGACCATTCATGCCACATTAATGCCCTCCATGGTTCTGTCTGAACTGTTACAATAAATTTATGGGAGGGATAAACTTAAGGTTTGTGTCAAGAATGCATAAGCTTCTGTGTGAGCCTCAATGCGCAACTTTTACTAATAGATCAGGTGAATGGTACTATAGAACCCTCCTCAGACATCTGAGAGAGACTGCCCAAGATATGTATCAATACCAATAGTGATGGTGAATGCTGTGTGTGTGTGTGTGTGTGTGTGTGTGTGTGTGTGTGTGTGTGTGTGTGTGTGTGTGTGTGTGTTAGGTTTAAAATAAGGGTTAAGGTTCACAGATACATGTAGTGTTGTGCACATCTGTACAAGTGTGATGATATGGGCAAGTACCAGCACAGCCAGCTGGAGTTTTGTAAAGAATGACATGTCCTTTGAATATAAAAAGGATTTATACATTTACCTTCATGTGTGTGCATTGCACACGGGCAAACAGCAATTGTCCTAAAAGCAGTTTGCAAAGTTTGCAAACGCTGAACAGAAAAAGGTTCGAATGTGCAGTGAGCGCAAGCACAGTGACATTCGCTCATTGCACATTCGACATTTTGGGGTGATGGGGATCAGAAAATGGTCCCCTTCCCCACTGTAGTGCGATCTCGGAGTTAGAATAAAGTAGGGGGGTGCGGGGGGCAAAGCCCTCCACATGGGGGGTGCAGGGGGCTTGCCCCCCTGCTTTACACTTCATTCAATTTTTTTTTCGACATTAATGTTCGAAAATCATCGAATCTGCTTTTCGATTCGCTGATTTTCGAACATTTAAAACTGTCGCTGTTTTCATTTTCATGGTTACAATTCGCTCATATGAGCAATTGCACCACTGTGATTCGGCTTTGTAAAGGTAAACTGGATTTATACGAGATGCTTGTGATACAAATGTATTACAGCTGTATTTGTATATCAAACTGATTCTGTACAGATGCTCATGCTGAAAATATATTTCTGAGCTTTACTTGTCTTGAAATGCATCAGTGCACCCTGCTGAAATGAAGAGAAATGTACATGTATTATTGTAGCTGAATTAAATGTATATGTTTAATACAGGATACAGGCACAACAGAGGTTAACTTTAAGAAAAATAAGGGAAATGTAAATGAGCTGTTAAACCATTAAAAGGCAACCTACAGTGCTGAACAGGACCAGGGATACTGGGTGAGGGGGAAGATCCTTTGCTCATTAGCTCAGAGGAAAGAGGGGAGGCCCGAGGCACTGCCATAAACATTTGGATGTGTACTGTGGCAGTCTGTGCAAATTCCTGTCTCAGCTTCAAAGGGGAGTACTGTGAGAACCTAGAGTCAGGTGACTAGATGATGTCATTCTGCCAGCCCTACTGGAAATTATATTTTAGATATTAAAAAGAGAAATCTCAGAGTATTGAGTATTCTGTTTTGGGAAGCCTAACTGTATAAGCATGTTAATAGCTGCATAGAGGCAGCTGTACCCACCAGGAAGTTGTACAGAACTAACTCAAAAAACAAGCCACACTGATGGAATCACAAAATCAATAGGCTGTATAACAGGGGGAAGAAAATCATGGCAAAATTTAGGAGGTGCAGCACTCATCAAGATAAAAGCATTATCAAACTAAACAAAGAACTCAGAGGACAAATAAAGTCTACCAAAGCCAAATTTGAGGTGAGTTTGGCCGCCCAGTCCAAAGACAGCCGCAAAACATTATTCAGTTATGTCTGCAGCCTCAAAGGCAATCCACAATTGTGTGCAGAGCTCATTGTAAATGGAGCCACCTATACAGAGCCAGAAGACAAAGCAAACCTCCTGGCTGATAAATTAAGCTCCAACGTTACCCCTCTCTTCTCCTCAACCTTCCCTCAGGAAATATAATCAAATATAACTCCCCCTACAATCACTAGGAAACAGGTGCTTAATGCTCTCTAAGCCAAGAACACTGCAGCAATGAGCCCAGACAATATTCCAGGATGCCTTCCAAATGCCATAAAACAGGACCTATCAGGGCCTCTGGAATTACTATTTAAATGTAGCCTCCAAAGAGGTTTTGTGCCTCATGAATGGAGAAAAGTAACAGTCATCCCTCTGCACAAAGGTGGGCCAGACCCACAAGTCTCACTAGTCTTACATGGAAAGAATTATCATGGAGATGATCAATAAATAAGCCTCCAGACACTGGACCCAACCTAGTCTGGTTTCGTCAAGGACAGATCATGCCTACTCAACCTGGTGGACTTCTTTGAGAAGGTCACCAAAGCAAAGGATGAGGGCAAAATTGTTCACACTGCCTACCTTGAACTGCCAAGGCATTTGACACAATACACGAGACAGACGTGGTTAACGAACTCAAAAGGTTAGGTACAAACTCGTATGTCACCCGGTGGATAGCCAAATAGCTCACAGACAGGACCCAGGAAGTTAGAATTGGGGAGTCCACCAGTACAAAGAGGCCAGTCACAAGTGGAGTCCCTCAGTAATCAGTCCTTGGGATGCTCCTTTTTGGCATTTACTTCTCAGAAGTCAAGGCCAATGTCACTCATCTCTGGCTGACCAAATCTGCAGACGTCTGCAAATTAGGAGCTGTCCTTGAATCTCACACAAACACAAAGGTTCTCCAGGAGGAGCTGACACAGACAAACAACTGGTATCAGAGCCATGGAGTAAAATTAAATGCCAAGAAATGCATAATAGTATCCTTTGGGAAGTCATCCATCCCTGGTAACTATCATATTGACAACACAATCTTTAGAGTTGACCCAGTAGTCAGGGACTTAGGGGCACACAGACAGTAATCTAGCCTTTGACTATCAAGTGTTTACAGTGGTGAAGGAACCATTCTATGTTGCGCAACATATAAATAAAGGTATGGCATCTAAGTCCAAGGAAGTCATTGTTACATTGTATTCGGCATTTATCAGACCTACCATTGAGTAAAATGCCTCGTTTGGTATGTACCTAACCAGGCATATCCAACAATGGGAACGTTCATAGAGGTTCCTCACTAAAAGAACACTGGGCATAAGTAAAATGTCCTATGCAGACCACCTCAAGGCCCTATCCCTGGATTTGTCTCCTACAGGCTTTTGAGGGGAGATCTATGACTGGCATACAGGGCATTGTCAGAACCCACTCTGATGGACTTCCTGCATATCCATAAAACAAACACCACCAGAATTACCCATTCTAAAGAATTAAACCTTGCCTGTGATATAAATAGGACCTGCTGAAGAGATAGGTATGTATCCCAGAGATTACTGCGTCTTGATATAAATACGACCTGCTGAAGAGATAGGTATGTATCTCAGAGATTACTGCGTCTATGCAACAGGCTCCCCATCCATGTGAAGGAGAGAGCCTCCCTAACCCAACTGAAGTGCAGTTTAGACAATTGGATGTGAAACTGGAAATTTATCCCTGGTTTAGCACGTATGTCTCTAATGGACATAGGTAACCTGTAAATGGTTCATCTCCCAGGCTCATGCTTACACTTATCAAGGGCATCAGAACTTGTCAGAGATTTGGGATGCATGTCTAGGCTTAAAAAGGCCCTTGTGGTCGTTAGCCTAGTAAACACCTATGAACTATAAAGACCCTCACCCACAGCATCTTGCCTTGCAGTAGTAACTTAACTAGAGAAGAGTGGTTATTTTAGATTTAGTCAGGAATATAATGAAGCTTAGTTTAAATATTGTTTTTCTTTATTAGTCAGTCTCTCAAAGTTCTTTTCAATATTTTCTGTGATTTGAACTCTGTGGTTTACTGTGAATATATATTCAGCATTCTCATGTACTTTTATTATTCATTATTAAAAATATTTAAAACTTTTACTGCAGCTGATCCTTGTAAAATAGTACGTAACCTTTAAGCTGCTAACATTTATTTATTAACACTATGTGGGCCACTCCAGAAGGCCTAGTCGTCTTGGTGAGCTACTATCATTTGTACTAGTATTAATATTACAGAGTATAATTGGACACCCTTTGTTAAGGGTCTTAGAGTAGCTGATTGTCAAGTATCTGGTGTCAGTGATAACTATCGTATACTCTGGGCAGAAGGGGGCACAGCATGTGCATCTGTGTGAGCTTTTCCCAGGTGCATGTGTGTGAAAAATCAAACCTTTCAGGGTGTGTGTCAGCTAACTGGAGCAGGGACAAGAATCACCGGGTTTGCAGAGAGAGTGCTGGAGGACTTGGCATGGACACTCCGCTGAGGACCTAACCCTACAGCTGTACCAGTGGGGAGTCTTACTGGGGACCTACAGGGAGACAGATATAGAGACATCCAGACCCCGGGCCGAGTGTGTTCCCTGTGTGCTTTTTAAGTGAAATTATACTTGATGCAGAGAGGTCGGCATCTTGAAATACTGAGTGTAGCCATTTGTATTCCAAGTGCACGTCCCTCTCCAGTGTCAGTGGTGAGGATTCAGGCTCCTTGACTACTGGCCCAGCATGGGGATAACACATACTGGTGGGCATCACATTTATTGGTGGCAGTGTGGTAGGATCATACCATATCACATATTGGTAAGTGGTGGTGTGGATGATGAATTCCTGTAGCCTGTAAGCAGTGGTCACTAAAGAAGGTGTTTGTACTCTCAAGCAGGCACAAAGTAGACTTTAAGAGTTTTATATCACAACAGTTTTATTTATTTACTTTTTGCTAGCTTAGTTAGTTAGGGAAAGCAGGCAAGGATGTCAGCAGAGGATTATGACAAGCTGACAAGGAACCAGTTGGCTGAGATGTGCCAAGCCAAAGGACTGGGGCATGCCAACCTGACTAAAGGGGAAATGATTGCAGCCTTAATCACAGCTGCAGCGCAGACCAGCAACTAGGAAAATAACCAGTTTGGTGATGGGAATTCGCAGCCCTCAGAAACACAACAACTTTTCCTCAGAGGACTTGAAATGGAGGCCAAACAGTTGGAATTAAATAATCAGAGTGAATGCAGCATTTGGCAGGAGAAGAAAAAGAGACGGACTTCTGGAAGCCAAAGAAAAGGAAAGGCAGAAGAAACATGAAAGGGAAATGCTGAATTCGCCAGGGTCATGGAGAAGGAAGTAACCATACCCCAAAAGCAATAAAGGTCAGTAAACTTCTTCCTCAGTACCACGAAAGTGATAATTCTGATAGTTTTATTCATGTATTTGAAAGAGTATGCAAACAGTATAATGTTGACCAAGGGCGCTGGGTACGGTTTCTGACCCCCTTACTACATGGTAAAGCTGTAACTGCTGTTTCTAAAATTGTCTGATACTGACTGCTTAAATTATAATACAATTAAAAATTGTTTATTGAAATGCTTTAAGTTAACACCTGAAGCTTACAGAAAAGAGTTTCTTGAGCACAGACACAAGACACATGAAAGTATGTGATTATATTGCTGAACT
This sequence comes from Protopterus annectens, assembly GCF_019279795.1. NCBI lineage: Eukaryota > Metazoa > Chordata > Ceratodontiformes > Protopteridae > Protopterus > Protopterus annectens. The sequence continues at coordinate 536,848,688 of NC_056733.1, forward strand.
AAGCACTTATGTTCATAGGTGGGTGAGTGGGTGCCAGGTCAACACTTTTCAAGAGCTGGAAGACCTTTTGCTGAGGGAACAAACCCTTGGCACTTTGCCTGAGGACATGAGAATATGACTGGCAGGCAGGGACTGCTACTCTGCAGATCTATACCTAGCAAGCAGGGCATCACCGCACAGGAAGTTAATACCCAGTGCTGTACATGGATATAAGGGAACCCATGGTGGGCAGCCTAAACCACCCCAACAGAGTCCGCCAGTAACAGCAGAAGCCACTAGTTCAGGTACAAAGCCAGAATCAAGGGTTAAATGTTTTAACCATAACCAGTGGGGCCATGTAGCATATAGATGCCCACAGAGGCAAGGTGGGGAACAAAATGTGGGGGACCCAGCGAGTGGGAATAACAGAATGCCAGTGGTAAGTTGTCTGGAGACAACAGTGGTACCAAACTACCAGCAGAGTTTATAACCAATCTTGGTAGATGAAAAATAGGCCACTGACAAAAGAGAGACAGCCTCTGATATAACCACTGTGAACCCTGCAGTGGTTAAAGAGGAGCAGTACTTTCTTGGGCAGTCCACTCCAATCAGAGCTTTAGGAGAGATCCCATTCCAAATGCTTTTGGCCAGGGTTCACCTTTGGGAGGGTGGAAAACGAAGCAAGCAAGTAGGTGCATTTGAGGACATTCCTGCAGATGTCTTGATAGGGAATGATTGTGATAATGCATTACCTTGTGTGCATGCACTGACATGCAGTCAGGCTTCGAGACAGGCATGTTGGTCTGGTAGCCTGGGGGAGACCCAGACAGACTGCACACCAGAAGCCAGGACTGGTGAGGTGGCTACTTCAGGGAGGGAGCTACCCTGTAGCAGTGAGACTGAAGGTGAGCCACAGCTGCTGGTGGGTACTGATGTACCCTTGGACAGACTGACTTCAAGGGCAGAGATGAGTAGTAGTACCCAGGCTGTCAGTGAGCACCGCTGTCAGAGGATACCAGACGTCCTCTGGAGGGGGAGCTGGGAAAAGTTGCAAAGAGAGAGTTGAGGCAGACTCGGCTCTCAGATCCTACATTACAAGGCTTGAGGGTGATCGCTAGGGAGGCACCTGATTTTCAAGGAAAAGGGGAGTGTATACTGGAAAAAGAAGTTATGTACTCACCATAACATTCCAAGTTTGTTCATTCTTGATGGCTGGGTTCGGAACCAAGTATCGGTTCCAACTCAGCCATATACTAAAGCTAGAGAGCTTTCACTGGCTCGAGGCTACATCCTATCCTAAGATGCCTAGCATGTCTAGCGACTGTTACCCAGATCTCGTTTGAGACAACTAATCACTAGACTATGCAACCCAATACAACTACTACAACAGATCCTTTTCCATAATTCCTAAGGCATAAAGAGAATCAGGAATTTACAGCCAATTTCAGAAAAAAAAATTCCTCTCGATCCTCCAGGAAAGGGGAAGGAGGGTGGGATGCAAGAATGAAGGCGAGATTATGGACAACAAACATGGAACGTTATGGTAAGTACATAACTTCTTTATGTTATGTTGTCCTATCTCTCCTTCATTCTTGATGGTTGGGACAGCGTCCCCAGCACCTTCTTCCTCGGGTGGCTCAAGGGAATAAACTTTTCAGAACAGTGGAGCCAAAGGATCCCTTGTTCCAGGATGCCACATCTATTGATATGAGGGTTAACCCATGTAGCTTCAGCACAAATTGAATCCAAACAGAGCCCAGCTTGAAAGGCAGTGGAAGTCTCTAGTCGAATGCCCTCTAATTTTTCCTGGCAGCTCTTTATTCTGGGAGTTATAGACATAAGTAATGGTGTCTGTAAGCCATTTTGATAAGGTGACTTTTGAGACTGAAGTTCCTTTTCTGTTCTGAGAATAAAACAAACAGTTGGTCAGATTTTCTAAAATCCTTTCTACGTCCAATTGGTGAAGCTCGTATTCTGCCTTGTTGCCATAATTGGGGAAAAACACGGATAGCTCAATAGACCTACTTTAAATTGGCCTCAGAACAAACTTTTGGCAGAAAGGAAGGATTTGTCCTGAGAGACACTGTACTTGTGGAAAATCAGACAGGGGGAACTAACAGACTGAGCTTGCAGTTCTGAAACCCTCCTAGCAGAAGTAATGGCTGTCAAAAAGATTGTCTTCCAGGATAAGAACTTTAGTAGGCAAGTGGAGGCTGGTTCGAATGGGGGGGGGGGATTAAAGAGAATGACACCAAATTTAGATCCCAAAGAGGTGGTGGTTCTCTCATGGGATGTCTTAAAAGGAATGTACCCCTCAGAAAGGCTTTGCATAATCTGTGGGGCATTATATTAGTTCCCATGTCTCCTACATGGTAGTTTGATATAGCAGCTAGTTGTACTTGTACCGTGACTGCCGCTGCACCTGATTAAAGGTTTCTGTTAAAAATTAGAGAATTGCTGATATAGGGGCTGCAAAGGGGTCTGTATGGTTCTTGTCAGCCCGACAAGAAAACCTCTTCCATTTGCTTGCATAAAGTTTTCTAGCTGTATTCTTGTGTGATGAAACCAAAATGTGCCGCACTGATGGGGATAGTTCTGGAAGCCTGGCTAAGATGGGAAGTGGAGTAACCAAGCTGTCAGCTTGAGGCTTTGAAGAGAGGGGTGGAGCATTCCTGACTGAGGAGTCAGAAGATCCAGCACTGGGTCCAGGAGCCAAGACTCCTCCTAAAGATGGGGCCATAGAAAAGGGAATGATATCTGACGAGGCCAGTAAGGAACAATGAGAATCAGCTTGCAACTCAACAATCTGGCTTTCTGAAGAACTTTGGGTATTAACTGAAATAGGGGAAATGCATAAAGAAGTCCCGAGGGCCAATCATGAACAAGTGCATCCCTGGGTGACTCCCTCGAAGGGGGGGTTAGGGCAAAGTAGCTGCTGCATCTGGAGTTTATGGACATGGCAAAGAGGTTGCATCAAGGCTGGCCCCATTTGCAAAAAATTTGGTTCACAATTTCCTGTTTGAGGGACCAATCATGAGGCATAAGAATTGCCCTGCTTAGTATGTCCACTATCACACTGGATTTCCCTGGAATGTGCATTGCAGCTAGAAAGTGCCGAGAAGAAATTGCCCATTGCCAAACCCTCTGAGCCTCTTGACAGAGGGAGGTACGATCTGGTTCTGCCTTGTTTGTTGATGTAGCACACCACAGACATGTCGGTTTGTATTGCAATCATACCTGTTAGATGAGAGCTTTGGAATGCTTGCAATGCCAGGAGCACTGCCCTCATCTCTAGGACATTGATGTGCAAGTGGTATTCGTGTTCTTGTCAAGTCCCTTGGACAGTCTGTCCCAGATAATGCCCCCCCCCACACCCTATCTGGGAAGCGCCTGTGGCTACTGTAGTACAGGTTGGGATAGAACAAATGGTGTGCCTATCGTTACCTGTGTGGACTGAAGCCACCATTGTAAGTCCCTCTTGCTGGTGTTCATAATGAGAATTTTGCGTGACATGGGCAACTCCTGCATGGACCACTGAGCAAAAAGTAGCCACTGTAATATTCTCATGTGTAGGCGTGCTAGTGGGACTAGTGTTATTGCAGCTTCCATCAAACCCAGAACCATGAGGACAAATTTTGCTTGCACATTTTTCCTCATGAGCAATATTGACACCCGATGGTGCAATATTTGAACTCTTTCATGAGGCAGTTTTGCCACCATGTCTTTTGTGTTTAAGTCTGTCTCTATAAAAGGTAATATGCTGTGATGGCAACAAGGTCTAAATTTATAGTAATGCCCAGTTCTGAGCAGAGATGAATGGTGGTGTCTCTTGTCCTGGTTAGTAGATGCTCGGTGGTGGCGGTCAGGAGCCAGTCATCCAAGTATGGAAACACCCGGAATCCCTGACGCCTCGAGTGAGACGTAACTACTGCCATGCATTTGGTAAACACTGTGGGGGCTGTAGTAAGGCCAAACGGCAGAGCTCTAAATTGGTAATGACTGGCTTGCAGCCTGAAGTGTAGATATCTTCTGGATCGCCTGTCCATTTTTATATGGTAGTATGCATCCTGAAAATCTATGGAGCACATCCAATTGTCTTGACCCAGAAAAGGGAGTATAGACTGCAGTTCAGTCTGCTGAGATCCAAACTTGGTCTCCCATTGATGGTCTTTTAGAACTAAAAAGAACCTTGAGTAAATTCTGGATCTGATTTGGTCTGCGGGGACTTCTTGGATGACTCTTTTTTTTCTAGCAACTTTTGAATTTCTAGGGTTGCTTGATCCCTTTGACCGGGTGGTACGTCTGGGATGATCTATGATGGAAGGGAGTAAGGAATGTTGTAACCCCTGGATATGATGGACTGTACCCATTTGTCTTGAATCATGTCTAGCCAGGCTTTTGGGTACAGTGATAATCTCCCCCCAACTGCCTCCAGAGGTGTACAGGCGGGCCTCCTTTCAGGAGCGCTGAAAGGGTCCAACTGAAAACATATCTCTGTCACCCTGATTCTGTGGACCCCCTCTGCCAAGATGGTGACATCTTCTGTTATTTCCCCCTCTGACCCTGGGGGAAAATTCACCACGAGCATCCGGCGAGGCTCCTTTGGATTTCTGGAACCACATTTTTCCACCCTTCTGAACTTTGGGATAAGGTCTAGTAGGGATGGAGAAATGTACTCCCATGGCAGACAGAGTACTGATGCCTTGCTTGCTCCTCACAAAGACACATCCAGGAATGTCTCCTGAAAGCTATTCCTGTGCCTGCTGCCCTGCTCGCTCCATCGGCCGTATAAGAAATTAAATGCATGGAGGAGTTATAGAGATTAAGGTCGCAAGCTGAGAGCTTATCTTCTCAAATACCCCCCCACACACACACACACACACACACACACACACACACACACACACACACACACACACACACACACACAGCTGTAGCACCTTGGAGAGCATCTCCTAGCTCCTTCAGGAGATCCCTCTGCAGAGGAGTAAAATGGGATAAATAATTCAGCACCCTAAGGGTAAAGGCCGCTGAAGAGAACATATGCTTCCCATATCTGTCCATTGTTCGAGACTCCTTATTCTGCGGCTGGACAAATGCAGAAATTTCAGCTAATTCCTTCTTGGTGGCCGCCTCCACCACCATAGCATCTACTGGGACACCTTTGGTCAAAAACTGTCTGTCTTCCGGGGCTGTAATGAATTTTCTGGGCCTCCTCAGAACTGGCTCCACCGACTCTGGAGAGGTCTATGCCTTTCGACTGACGACACCCAGGAACAGGTCGGAAGGCGGAGACACCCAAGAGGTGGAGGGTCGAGAACCAAATGCCTCCAGGTACACAGACTCATCTTCAGAAGGGGATAGGGTTTTCCAGCCACCTCTGTTTCAGAATCTCTAAGATGTCTTTAAAGGAGACATCCTCAGAGGGTGACCGTGGGGACCCTTCTGAATCCTCTAAGTCTGTATCGGATGCCACAGACTCGGGGGAGTGTATGTGTTTCCTCTTATACATTCTCTTCCGAGGAACGTCCTCAGAGGGATGTTCAGGGGAGGTTTTGGAAGAGAGGGTTTCACCCATTGGGGCATCCTGGGGCACTGGTTCTCTACGCTGGAGCTGGAGGGATGGTGTATAGGTTGACACTGGCCCTTTGGGGAGAATAATAACTAGAGCAGGGGGTGGAGCAGTCTCAGAGGAAAGCACGCTCCTCATCACCTCAAAGGCACCATGATCCAGGGCAGAGAGAGCCTCCAGCTCTGAGGAACTGGGGGATCTCCCTCGCACCAAGGAGGACGGCTCCAAGGCTGATGTGGGCACTGAACTCACCTACACCGATGCCCTGAGTGAAGTCCGATCCGACAAGGGTCCGGTTCGACTCTCCCCCCTGGAAATGACGACGGAGTCTCGGCCCTCAGACCGCTCGATGGATGACATCGAAGTGGTCGGAGCAGAGATCAGCACAGAAACTCAGGCACTCTGGCTCCAAACTCGATTGAGTCGGAGGAGGAACTGAAGGTAAAGAAACTACTGAAGTCAACTCCACGACCATCTAGGCTGGGCTGGTGAGAACTTTTGCTAGGGCCGGTGTATGAAGCAACCTTCTAAACCACCCTCTCCACATCATCATCCGAAAGGCTAGTGGATGACCGAGAGGAATGGGAGGACTTGTGGCTACCCACCACTGATTGCAATACAGGTGACTGCGGCACCGAACAAATCGGATCCAAGGACAGTGACTGACTCCCCTTTCAACTACAGGACGGATTTGAAACTGCAAGTGGAACCAAAGCAGACTTTCCCTTTTTGGAACAGACAGGTTTCGGATCCAAATAACTCAATTTTTCAGGTATCTTTGACGGCTCGGAAGCTGGAACCGAAGAAGCTTTGGGAGATTTGTCTGAAAGTATGGAGGCCTGAGTCCCTTCAACATCCGAATCAAAAGGCCTCTTTAACAAACCCTGAAGAATTAGCTTATTTTCCCATTCCTGCAGGACCCTTGAACTAAACGCATGGCAAACAGAACAGGAATCCTGCAGGTGGATGGTGTCTAAGCAATATACACAACTAGTGTGACCATCAGTAACTGACATTTTTTTGTGTGCAAGAATCACACTTTTTAAAGCTGGACTGTTTGGTCTCTTTAGACATCTTGTCACTACCCAGCAGTAAAAAACACCAAGTTTGTAAAAGTTTCACACAAGTGCAAGACTACTAAAAAAAAAAACACAACTACTCTATAACTAGAAACAACAAGTTTAAAAAAAAAAAAAAAAGAGTGGTAAGAGGGAAAGAAAGTTAGATGAGAGTCTCTAACTTAAACAATGCACTCCTCTAACCTGAGGAGATGCCTCTAATTTACACAGTGAAAGGAATAAAGGGAAGCCCTCTAACTAAAAATGGGCTAAGGAGACAAAAAGGGAATCCTAACTTAAACGGATTCCTAAAGGGGGATCAGTGCTAGATAAAGTCCTAAGAGAAAACAGACAGCCCACACAAAGCCAAAAACATAGACCGGAAAGGACCTTTAACAAGAACCAGGAACACTCAAGGTATATCAATAAAAAGAGATTATTCTACTACTAAAATATTTGTTAACCACACAAAAGGTTAAGAAAATATCCACTTAGCCTGAACCAGCGAAAAAGCAATCCCGAAGCTTCAAGTGGCAAATTAGATCCGGGTAACAGTCGCTAGGCATCTTGGGACAGGATGCAGCCTCGAGCCAGTGAAAGCTGTCGAGCTTTAATATATGGCCAAGTCGGAACCGGTACTTGACTCTGAACAAAACCATAAAGAATGAAGGTGAGATAGGGCAACATAACATCCAAGGTTTACTGTAGAGAGTGGACCCCTGAGGGAGGGCTACAAGACAAGGTAATAGAACAGTTGGTAGTGCCCACGACCTACCATCTGGCACTTCAAGCAATAGCCCATGATATTCCCTTAGTAGGTCATATGGGCATAAAGTATACCACGAGACGTATTATGCAGAACTTTTATTGGCCTGGGATTGCCACTGATGTAACAGGGTACTGCAGGACATGTGAGCAGTGCCAAAAAGTAGGCAAGGCAGGAAACAAGATCAAAGCTCCTTTGATGCCTTTGCCTGTGACAGAGGAGCCATTTCAGAGGGTAGCTATGGATATTGTGGGGCTTCTGAGTACCCAAAGTTCTGCAAGGAAGAAGCATATCCTAGTGGTAAATTATGCTACTAGATGCCCTGAGGTGGTGGCTCTGTCCTCCATCGAGGCAGAGAAGGTGGCAAATGCTTTTCTAGAAATTTTCAGCAGGATAGGTTTCCCAAGAGAAATACTGACTGACAGAGGTGGCAATTTCATGTTAGACCTGTTGGCTTGTCCGTGGGACCACTGTGGGGTGGAGCACCTAAAGACAATCCCCTACCATCCCCAGCCTAATAGTCTCATGGAGAAGTTAAACTCTACATTAAAGACCATGCTGTGGGCATCTGCACACCAATTTAAGAGGAGGTGGGACAAATATTTGGCCCATATACTGTTTGCTTACAGAGAGGTGCCCAGGAATCCACAGGTTTTTCACCCTTTGAGTTGCTGTATGGGCATAGAGTGAGGGGGCTTTTAGATTTGATTCATGACGAGTGGGAGGTTGAGTGTGAATCCCACAAGGAGTCTGTTGTAGCATATGTCCTAAACCTCAGGTCGAGGCTTAGCCCATGAAAACCTAGCAAGAGCCCAACAGCAGAAAAAGGTCTGGTATGACAGGAATGCTCGAGCCAGAGCGTATGCTGGGGGGAAACAGGTGATAGTTCAACACTCCATTCAGACACAATAAACTGCAGGCAGCTTGGGAGGGACCCTTCAAGGTGGTAAGGAAAGTCAGTGGGTAGTAGCTACATGTTAGAACTGCTAGGCAGGAGGAGGGGTACAAACTGTACCATGTTAACATGATGAAGCCTTACTATGACAGAGAGGCCCTTATGCCGAGTATTTGCAGTGGATGGCAGGAGGAGTCTGAGGGAGATCTGGTGACTGATCTCAGTGAGCCTCAGACTGACACCTCAGTGGAAGGGATAGCAGTGTCCCAGAGGCTATACTCTACCCATGTTTGAGAAAATTGAGCAGTGTTACAGGGGTTTGGGGACATATTCACTGGGAAACCAGGGAACACCCACCTGGTGCAGCACCATCTGGATACAAGTCCCCAAAGACCTATAAAGCAGGACCCTTACAGGGTGCCTGAGTGAGTCAGACACACTCTGAAGGAGGAGATACAGGACATGTTAGAAATGATTGTAATCCAAGAGTCCAGCAGTCTCTGGGCCTCCCCAGTGGTGCTGGTGCCAAAGAAAGATGGCAGCACCAGGTTCTGAGTGAGCTACAGGAAACTAAATAGTCACACAGAGTCAACTGTTTACCACATACCCTAGGACAGATGAAGCCCTAGAGCAGCTGGGTGGGGCTAAGTATCTGACCACTACTGATCATACCAAGGGTTACTAGCAGGTGAACTTGACTCCCAAAACTAGAGCGAGGTCAGCCTTTGTGACTCCTTTCAGCTTGTAGGAGTTCACAAAGATGCCTTTTGGGATGAAAAATGCACAAGCGACTTTCCAGAGGCTGGTAGATCATTTCCTAGCAGAAGATTATGCCCTACTTACCTGGATGATATTGCCATTTACAGCCACTCCTGGCAAGAGCACCTTCAGCATGACAGGGAGGTGCCGAGCAGACTGCAGAGGGCAGAACTGACCATCAAGCCAAGTATGTCAGGTTGATAGGCAGAGGTCTCCTACCTGGGACATAGAGTGAGGAGTGGTAAGATCAGGCCAGAACCTGTGGAAACCATTCAGGCATGGCCTGCTCATTACCAAAAAGCAGGTGAGGGCATTCTTGGGGACAGTGGGGTACTATAGAAAGTGTGTCCACAATTATAATACCATAGCTGCTCTCCTCACAGACCTGACAAGGAAAAATAAGACAGATAAAGTAGTGTGGACCCCAGCATATGAGCAGGCATTCTGGAAGCCTACAGGAGCTCTGGGAGGACCCCCTGTGTTAGATAGTCCAGATTACAGCAAATAATTTGTTGTGCAGGTGAATGCTTCAAACCATGGGATGGGGGTGTATTTAGCCAGGTTTCCTCTGATGTAGAAAAGCACCCAGTGGTATATCTCAGCTGTAGACTCCAACCCAGGGAGGAATGTTATGCAGCTGTAGAAAAGGAATGTCTAGCCATAGTATTGGGCACTGCAGAAAATACAGCCTTACCTGTATGGAAGGAAATTCACCGTAGTTACAGACCACAATACCTTAACATAGCTACAAAGAGCCAGCCAGAAAAATGCCAAGTTATTAAGGTGGAGCTTAGGATTTCAGGCATATGACACGACACTACAGCATTTCAGTGGGGTCAGCAATGCCAATGCAGATAGGCTTATTTCTCTCAAGCCATGTTTCTCAACAGTCACTTGAAAAACTAGCTTGAGTCTCCTGGGGGGGGTGTGATGACAAAGGCAAGTGCCAGCATATCTAGCTGGAGTTTTGTAAAGAATTATATGTCCTTTCAATATCAAACTGATTAATGCAAGATGCTTGTGTTACAAATGTATTAGAACTGTATATCATTTGCATATCAAACTGATTTTGTACAGATGCTTGTGCTGAAAATGTATTTCTGAGCTTTGCTTGTATTGAAATGCATCAACAGTGCACCCTGATGAAATGAAAAGAAATGTACATGTATTATTGTAGCCAAATTAAATGTATATGTTTCAATAGAAGATACTGGCACAGGAGAGGTTAACTTTAAGAAAAAAATAAGGGAAATGCAAATGAGCTGTTAAAACATAAAAAGACACACTACAGTGCTGAATAAGACCAGAGACTCTGGGTCTGGGGGAAGAGCCTTTGTCCGCTTGCTCAGTGAAAAGAGGAGAGGCACCAGACACTGCCATAAACACTTGGATGTGTATTGTGGCCGTTTGTGCAAATTCCTGTCTCAGCTTCAAAGGGGAATAATGTGAGAACCTAGAGTCAGGTAACCAGATGAGGTCATTCTGCCAGCCCTCTTGGAAATTCCAATTTAGATATTAAAAGAGAAATCTCAGAGTACTGAATATTCTGTTTTGGGAAGCCTGACTAGAAAGACCCTACCCCACAGCATCTTGCCTTGCAGTAGTAAGTAACTTAACTAGGAAACAGCAATTATTTTAGATTTAGTCAGGAATATAGTGAAGCTTAGTTTAGATATTGTTTTTCTTTATTTGTCTGAGTATGTCCATCAATGTTCGTTTCAATACTTTCTGTGATTTGAACTTTGAGGTTTACTGTGAATATATAATCAGTACTTTCATGTATTTTATTATTTATTATTATATATATGTACAACTTTTATTGCAGCTGCTTTTATTGTGGATGATCCTTGTAGAAGGCACTTAACCTTTCAGAGTGCTTATATTTATTTGATGACACTGTGTAGGTCACTCCAGAAGACCTAGCCATCTTGGTGAGCTACTATCATTTGTATTAGTATTATTATGCAGTATAATTGGACACCCTTTAAGGGCCTTAGAGTAGCTGATTGTCACGTGTCTGGTGGCAGTGATAACTACCTTATACTCTGGGCAGAAAGGAAACAGCAGGTGCATCTGTGCCAGCCTTTCATAGATGGTTGTGTGTGAAAAATCAAATATCTCAGGGTATGTGTCAGCTACTTGGGGCAGGGACACGAAGCACTGGGTTTAAAGAGAGAATGCTGGAGGACATGGCTTGGACACTTGGCTGAGAACCTAACCCTACAGCTGTACCAGTGGGAAGTCTTATTGGGGATGTGGAGGGAGACAAATATAGAAAAAGCCAGACCCCCAGCTGATTGTGTTCCCTGTGTGCTCTTACAGGAGATTGTACTTGATGCAAAATGAATGCATCTGGAAAAACTGAGTGTACTGAGTGTATTTCTTTGTATTCCAAGTGCACGTCCCTCTCCAGTGTCAGTGGTGAGGATTCAGGCTCCTTGATTACTGGCCTAGCATGCAGGCAACACATACTGGTGGCCATCACATATTGGTAGCAGTGGTGGGCATCACAACATGTATCCAGAGTCTTGTGTAGTGGCACTGTTAGCCAATGGGATTTTTCATATTTTAATGTATTGGTAGGGGCAGGGGCAGGAATAGGGTTAGCATGCATGAGTAAGAGGAGGCAGGGAACGCTACTTTCTATAATAAATTTTTAAGCCAACAGCATGGAAGATACTATTAGAGAT